>NW_019385434.1:129765-143015 GCF_000671375.1 Centruroides sculpturatus
TCTATGAGTATGCCAATTTCAAATTATTGTGAATTATATTGTGCCATAATTTCAAACTTTTCATACACAATAAAACGTACTATTCACTGTGAAGACAAAAAAGCATAGAAAAACAAACACTTTTTATATAGCAGAAACATATTTATTTATATTTAAACATATTGTGCAATTAAATTTAACATTAAATTTTATAAATTTTACGTATTATGGGTTTTTCCATTATGAAAAGTAAATTTTTATATTCAGCTTACGGCTTTGAAATGCCTAAATCTGGCTCTGTGTAAGGCACGTGGACTCAAGAGATTTATCACTTCTATACTCGTATAACTTAAAATTATATCAAGTTCACGATTAAAAGTAATTAAATGCACTTAATTTAGTAATAAAATTGCGGAATGTAAAACGTTTCCTATTGCTTTTGTAATTTATAATTTCGAATTAAGCATTGTCTATTATATTCAATATTTAAAAATCAAGAAAATAAATGAAATATTTAGGTGTTGTATTGAACACTGTAAATATTAAACAAACAAATACGGTTTAGAATTGAAAAAGTTTAATTTCAATTAAAGTCAAGTAAAATTAGACATATTATTAATTTGATTATTGATAATTGGCGTGGAGTAAATAGTTAATGATATTTTTTCTTGTGGTGAAGTAAACCCGATTTCCAGAAAAACTGTTCCAGACAGTAGTTACATGAGTAGATCTTTTTTCCAGTATGAAAATGTTTGTGTTTTTGCAAACTTTCACGTCGTTTATGTGCGTTGCCATACTGTTTGCAGACAAAAGGTTTTTCTCCAGTGTGGATTCTGCAATGTCTAGTTAAGGATTTCTTGTCTGAAAACTTATTCTTGCAATACTGGCACACGAAAGGTGTTTTTGTTTTATGGATAATTGCGTGCATCAGTAAAGCGTTGACTGATTGAAGTTGGCAATTACAAACTTTGCAGCATAATTTAAGACGAGAAAGATCTGTAAAATAGAGTTAATAAATATATGAAAACCAATTCTCAACCTATTGTCAATGTGAGATCAGCCGGGGTTACGGAGTAAGTAGTACTCAAGTAACGCTTAATCGGCACCCAGTTGGTAAAACTAGTTCTCCAAGGTTTTGAATCGTAAGATCCGATCCAAATCTATTTCATAGGAGAGCTATTAAAATGTTGATTGGATATAGGCGGCGAAGACTATATCTAACGTCAGGTTTCCTTGACACCAGTTTGTCGGTTATTTTACACGCGGACAAACACGCGTATGCGATCTGATTCGAACACCAAATTAAGAGACATTTTTAGTATAATTAACAAAAGTAAATTTAATATATCTCAAACAAACGAATACAAATAACCAAATACAACGATAATACGACAAGCTTTAGGCTACGGCTTAATTTAAGCTAATGCGCGTTCGAGAGAGAGCTCACAAATGATTCTAAACATACGACCTGTTAGTTGTCGTCGTCTTCGTTTCTGTAGGTAAAGGACACCTGGTAGATAGAGTTTATGTTACTTAGTATGGGAGATCAATTCGTGCACAAAATATAAAATTATCACTTCTTCTAAGTGTAGACTCGGGACTTAGTCTATCGGACTCCGTTATGGGCGTTGACCATCGGGAGGGAACGTATGTGGAGTTTGTATGCTTTGGATCTGTCGAAGAACTCTCGCTGAACTCCCCGGAACGTATGTGGAATCTGGACACTTTCAAATCGGTCGGAGAACTCCCCGAATTCTGACTAATTTCTTTTTTTATTTCAAAATTTCGCCCAATCATCGTCCAGTAACTCTTTCGTGAGAACGGATGAAAGGGGGATGAATGAGGGGTAACCATTTCCCATCTGAGCGAGATTTTTAACGGATAAGGGAAAAACAGCGGATGTTCTCTTCTGTGGAAAGGAAGTGTCATCTGTCATCTATTTTTCCCACGTCTAAAACAATAGTTTTTTCACAAAAACGAAGTAATATTTTGTCGATATTTTAAACATATTAATAAAAATTCATACATGAGGCCCAGGGGCCTTTCGGATCTCACATCAATATATTACATAAAAATATAACTTAACAATTACTTTAAAAATAGTGGGCATAAAATTTTTATGGTAGATAGAAAACTAATTTTCAGTCTTATCATAACTTTCTTTAATCTAAAATGTAAAGGTCACAATCTACTTCAATTTAATCACACACTAACGGCTATCTGAGTTCGATTTAATTTCTGAAGATGAATCAGACATTCAGATTGGCCTGTCGGACCAAGGTGTCACTTTTGTTTGACACATTTTGATCTGTTGAGATGGCAAGTTGATATTCACAAAACATCTAATTCTTATGTTCGACAACACGACATTGCCATTTTCCATTACGGCAGGATACCTACGCTGCCCAGTTCGTTCGTATATTCCAAATTTGCTGCGTTTTTCAAATGCAAGCTATTTGGACCCAGACTTTTTGCCGAGGCAAAAGCGTATGTGCACAGTGTGGAACTGAAGGTCACGACAGCACTGAATGTAAAATTCTCCACACTGTGTGAACTGCAAAGATGCCCATTTTCCTACTTTCGGAAATGCCCTGCACGTCAAAGAGAAAAGGAGATTCAACGGGAGAAAACTGTAAAAAATGTATCATACCCAGAGGCCCGTCGCATGGTCACTCCAAGTGCACCATTGCAGCAGAAGACATTTGCTAGTGTGTTGAAATCCACTAAGACATGTAGGGTTCAAACAGATATTTCTGTCTCTCCAAAGGAGTCTCTTACTTGCCATTCAAAATGTTTAATACTCCTATCAAAAGAAACATTAGAAACAGAGAATACAAAGACAAAAGTTCCCCTACCTAAAACAGGGGTAATAACAAGAAACCTGAGTTCTAAAAAGGCTAGTAAGAATTTACTAAACAAGCAGTGTGTGAAAGCTGCCTTCTCTAAAAGTAAAACATCAGAGGCGCAGTCTATGAGTGAGTTCTCTGATATCTCTGATGAAGAGAATAATATGGAGGTGACTCAACCAACGTCACCTCCAAAAGGAAAATCATCAGTTGAAGTAAAAAGGGACACTTCTTCTGCCTCAAACACATAATGGATTATAAAATAATCCAATGCAACTCGTGGTTTCTGCAACAACTTCTTTGACATTAAACACTTGACATCATCTATCTCATCTCTCTGTGTGGCACTCCAAGAAACCCATCTAAAACCTGGAGAAAATTTTTTTTTTTCTCAAAGGATTCAATGTCTATTGCAAGGATGATGATAGCCACAATTGAACTTGTCGGTGTGGCTATTCTGGTTTCCAATCGAATCCCATCTTTGCCGGTACAAATAACTACTGATTTACAAGCTGTGGTAGTCAGAATTTCTATTGGAGTAACTGTCACAGTTTGTTCTATATACATGTCACCAGATGTCAGAGTCAACGAAGATGAATTAGATGCATTAGTCGAAGAGTTGCCTACTCTGTTTCTTTTACTAGGTGATTTCAAACGTCTCAATCTAATGTGGGGCAGTCCTAACATTAACCATCAAGGCAGCACCATTGAAAGATTCATAGGCAATCAGCAATTATATTTATTTAATACGGGAGAAGTGACATACTTCCATGCCCCCACAAGAACATTCACTGTTATTGATCTATTTTTAGCAAGCCCAAACTTGTTTTTCCCCTTGATGTGGGTTCTTGTCCGTGGTGAGGGGACCTCCCAGAGATGGTTTAGTAACTTATCTTTACCATCCCTGGGATCTGAACGCCCACCCACGTGTTTGCCGTGCGTGGTATCCCGTATGCCGGAAAGGGGGATCCTGGTAGTTGAGGGGCAACATAACGTTTCCAACACACTGCTTTGGCCCCTGCTTCGGATAAACGGGAGGCTAAAATCAGGCTCTGTTTGAGTCAATCAGCTGGTCGTTGAGTCATTCTTGACCTCGGCTTGGAGTCAACTGATCGATGCAGATCGGGCGGACATGTCAGACAAGATGTGCTCTTCTTGACTGCATTGTGAGGGTATAGCTCCTGGGAAACCCTGGTGTGACGGTCTATGGAAGTATTCCATGTGACGGCATCCCCTTGTTGGGCCCCATGGTGGGTGGGGTCACTAGGAGCTGAACTTTTTTGAATAATATGGATTCTAAAAACCTAAAACTCCAACATAGTACAGAACAACAAATAACAAATGGCGGAAAACTTTTTAGCGAGCCTGCATACTTGATAATACATGCTACGGGAGATAAACTACTGTCCAAATGCTCTCCTTTTTTCATTCAAAAGCTATTTGAATCTACCATTGGGCACCTGAAAAAAATACAAAAGTTGAGGTCTGGGGATTTACTTATAGAGACAGCGTCACCTCAACAATCAGCAAGGCTTTTGGCAACAAAAAGTCTCGGAGAAATGGGAGTTCTGGTCACACTACACGGAAGTCTAAACTCATCACGTGGTGTGATATCTGAGTCAGACTTGATGTCAGAAGACGAATCAGATCTATTGACAGGCCTTTCGGATCAAGGTGTCACTAATGTCCGACGCATCTCTATTCATCGAGACGGAAGGGTGATACCTACTAAACACCTAATTCTTACATTTAACAAGCCGACATTGCCATCTGTAATTACAGCAGGATATCTGCGTTGCCCAGTTTGACCATACATTCCAAACCCGCTGCGCTGCTTTAAATGCCAGCGGTTTGGACATTCACAGGCATCTTGCCATGGCAAGAATGTATGTGCACAGTGTGGGGATGAAGGTCACGAGAGTACCGAGTGTACCTGTACCCCATGCTGTGTTAAGTGCAAAGATTCACATCCTTCCTACTCTTGAAAATGCCCTGCATGGCAGAGAGAGAGAGAGATTCAGCGCGTGAAAACAGTTAACAATCTATCTTACCCAGAGGCATGACGCATGGTAACTTTAAATGCACCAGTGAAACAGAAGACATTTGCTGCTGTTCTAAAATTCACAAAGACATGTGGAGTTTTTAGATAGACATTTCTGTTTCACCAAATGAATCTCTAACTCGCCACGAAAAATGTTTGCTTATACCATCTACACATACAGCAGAAAAGGAGAGCAAGAAGAACAAAACACCCCTACCTAAAACAGGAGAAATAACAAGAAACGTGGGTTCTAAGAAGGCTGCTAAGAACTTGCTCAACAAACAAAAACTAAAAGCAGCCATCTCCAAATCTAAGAGATCAGAGGCTCAGTCTATGAGTGAGTTTTCTGACTTTTCTGATGAGAAGACTAATAAGGAGGTGACTCCATCAACTTCACCTCCAAAAGGCAAATCAGCCGTAAAACTAAAGAGGGATACCTTCACAAAGAATGCTGCCTCAAACACATAATGGATTATAAAATAATCCAATGGTACTGTCGTGGTTTCCGCAACAACTACTCTGACATTAAACACTTGACGTCATCTACCTCATCTCTCTGTGTGGCACTCCAGGAGACTCATTTGAAACCTGGAGAAAGCATTACTTTAAACGGCTTCGATCTCTATTGCAAGGATGATGATAGCCACAACTGTGCCAGTGGAGCTGTGGCTATTGTTGTTTCAAATCGCATCCCATGTTTGCCGGTACAAATTACTACTGATTTGCAAGCTGTGGCAGCCAGAATATCTATTGGAGTAACTGTCACAGTTTGTTATATATACTTGCCACCAGATGTCAGAGTGAATGAGAATGAATTGGATACTTTGGTTGAACAGCTGCCAACACCATTTCTTATACTGGGTGACATCAATGGTCACAATCCTATGTGGGGCAGTCCCGACATCAATCGTCGAGGCAGAGCCATCGAGAGATTTATAGGTAATCACCAACTGTACCTATTTAATACTGGAGAAGTGACATACTTCCATGCCTCATCAAGAACGTTCGCTGCCATTGATCTATCATTAGCAACTCTGAATCTGTTTTCAACATTTACATGGGAGGTTGTATCTAATTTACTCTCTAGTGATCACTTCCCAATATTTCTAAAATATCGAGGCAGAGAAAGCTGTAAAACAGCCAGTCCACCACGCTGGAAACTCGAAACTGCAGATTGGCCTGCATTTTTTACTTTGGCTAACATCACTTTGGCTAACATCACTTAGGTCAATACTGCTGATATCAATGTTGCAGTTCAGGTTGTCACTTCCAGTATCATTCAGGCAGCAGAAAAAACAATGGGGAAGACATCAACTAGATATCCAAAACATTTGAATCCATGGTGGAACCAGAATTGTGAGGCTGCATTTAAAGCACAAAAGAAAGCATGGCGGATTTTCAGAAGATACCCCACTGCTGAAAATTTGGTTGCTTTTCAAAAAGCAAAGGCAAATGCCAGAAGATAAGAAGGCAAAGCCAAAGGCATTCTTGGAAGCAGTATGTTTCAAGCATAACATCTTCCATTCGCTCAAAAGCAGTCTGGGATAAAATCCATAAAATTAATGGGAAATATGCTTTTCACTCTCTGTCCATGTTGGAAAATAATGGCACAATAATCAGCGATATACAGGGTATTGCTGATTTATTGAGTGAAACATTTTCTGCTTCATCCAGCAATATTGTGTATTCAAGGAATTTTCAAGCTTATAAAGCCCAAAGAGAAAAACAGTGTTTAAACTTTTACTCTTTATCTAATGAGGAATATAATGTGCCATTCACTAGAATTGAATAACATACAGCAATCTCTCGCGGGGGAATAGTGCTGTAGGCACGGATAAAATCCACTACAGCATGATTAAAAATCTGTCAAACAATTTCCTTTCTAATCTCTTGCATCTGTTTAACAGAATATGGACAGAACATACTTTTCCCAACTCTTGGAGGCTATCTATCATTTTTCTCATTCCCAAACCTGGTAAAGATCACAAGAATCCCTCTAATTACAGACCAATTTCTCTGACAAGTTGTCTCTGTAAACTTTTCGAGAGAATGGTAAACAGGCGTCTAAAAGGAATACTTTTCACCACATCAGAGTGGTTATCGTAGGAACAGAAGTACCACTGATAACCTGGTAAACTTTGAAACATCTATACGCGAAGCGTTTGTTCGACGACAGCACTTAGTGTCTGTGTTTTTTTACATAGAGAATGCCTATGATCGCTGTTGGTGATACGGAATACTTCGTGATCTGTACAAATTCAGGTTGCGGGGTAATTTGCTAATTTTTATAAAAAATTTCTTAGAGAATTGAAGATTTCAAGTCAGGATGGGCAATGCTTTATCTAGGCACTACACCCAAGAAGAAGGTGTTCCTCAAGGTTGTATTTTGAGTGTGACTCTGTTCCTAATTAAAATTAACAGTATAGCTAACTGTCTCCCTTTTAGTGTGAAACACTCTTTATATGTAGATGACTTTCAGATCTCCTGTCAGTCTAGTAATATGAGTTTCATTGAGAGACAACTTCAAACTTTCTTAAATCGCATATATGATTGGTCCAAGATTAATGGGTTTACGTTTAATGCAGCGAAGACATCGTGCATCCACTTTTGCCGAAGGCGTGGTTTGCACTTGGATACTGAAATTCAACTAAATGGCGATAAAATTACAATGGTGAATGATGCTAAGTTTTTGGGTGTTTATTTTGACCATAAACTGACGTTTTTGTTGCACGTGCGCAATTTGAAGAGTAGATGTCTAAAAAGTTTGAATCTTTCAAAGGTACTATGCTGCTCATCCTGGGGAGCAGACAAAGTTTCTATGCTCAGGATTTATAGGGCCCTTGTTTGCTCTAAGCTGGACTACGGTTGCATTGTTTATGGCTCTGCGCGAGAATCTACTCTTCGGATGCTGGATCCAATTTTCCATCAAGCTTTACGTTTGTGCACTGTTGCTTTTCGAACTTCCCCTGTACAAAGTTTGTATGTGGATGCTTATGAGCCTCCATTATCTCTCAGGAGAGAACAGTTGTCTCTATTTTACTATATAAAACAGAAATCTTACTCTAAACTTTTAGTTGATATTACAGTATTAGATACTCAGCTGAAAAGGTTATTTGAAGCTCGCCCAAGCAGTGTCCCTTCATTCGTTATAAGAATGGAGAATGTGAGCAGCACGATTGACCTGAACACAGGCAACATTTCACAGCTAGAGGTCTGTAGTATATCACCTTGGTCAACTCCTGTGATAAANTCCTGTCAGTCTAGTAATATGAGTTTCATTGAGAGACAACTTCAAACTTTCTTAAATCGCATATATGATTGGTCCAAGATTAATGGGTTTACGTTTAATGCAGCGAAGACATCGTGCATCCACTTTTGCCGAAGGCGTGGTTTGCACTTGGATACTGAAATTCAACTAAATGGCGATAAAATTACAATGGTGAATGATGCTAAGTTTTTGGGTGTTTATTTCGACCATAAACTGACGTTTTTGTTGCACGTGCGCAATTTGAAGAGTAGATGTCTAAAAACTTTGAATCTTTCAAAGGTACTATGCTGCTCATCCTGGGGAGCAGACAAAGTTTCTATGCTCAGAATTTATAGGGCCCTTGTTTGCTCTAAGCTGGACTACGGTTGCATTGTTTATGGCTCTGCGCGAGAATCTACTCTTCGGATGCTGGATCCAATTTTCCATCAAGCTTTACGTTTGTGCACTGTTGCTTTTCGAACTTCCCCTGTACAAAGTTTGTATGTGGATGCTTATGAGCCTCCATTATCTCTCAGGAGAGAACAGTTGTCTCTATTTTACTATATAAAACAGAAATCTTACTCTAAACTTTTAGTTGATATTACAGTATTAGATACTCAGCTGAAAAGGTTATTTGAAGCTCGCCCAAGCAGTGTCCCTTCATTCGTTATAAGAATGGAGAATGTGAGCAGCACGATTGACCTGAACACAGGCAACATTTCACAGCTAGAGGTCTGTAGTATATCACCTTGGTCAACTCCTGTGATAAACGTTGATCTTAGCTTAAAGCAATTTTTTAAGGAATCCACTCCAGATTATGTCTACAGGCAGCACATTGCAGAAATTCAACATTATGACAGGAATTTAATTTTGATTTATACAGATGGATCTAAATCTGATGATTACGTTGGCTCAGCCTTTGTATGCCAGGATGAAATCGTGGCAGAACAAATTGCATTGAATTCTTCCATCTTTTCTGCAGAGTTGCATGCTATTTATCTAGCTTCAAAGTATATAAATAGGAAAGGTCATCGTTCCTGTGTTATTTACACTGACTCAGTTAGTGCACTTCAGGCTTCGATTTCATGTGAACCTAGTTTTTACTTTATAGTGATTAAAATTCGTAAGCTTTTTTGCCATTTTACTGCGAGAAATTTCTTTGTAAAATTTTGTTGGGTCCCAGGCCATGTAGGTATAAAAGGCAATGAATCAGCTGACGCAGCTGCAAAGTAAGCTAGTATTTTACAGCATACAATGTGTATTGAAGGAGGCGATTTGAAGGTAGTTGTTAAAAAACAACTAACAGAGAGATGGCAAAACATGTGGAATGCACAAGTTTACAATAAAGTACATGAGATCAAGCCAAATATAGAAAATTGGACACATAATAAACAGTATGACAGGAGATCTGAAGTAATTCTTACTCATTTGAGAATTGAGCATACTTGGTTGACTCATCAATACCTTTTGAAGGGTGAAGAGGAGCCAGTATGCGAGTATTGCAACTGCTTTATAAGTGTAAAACACATGCTTTGCAACTGCACAGCTTATGATCAAAGTCATAGACAGCATTTCGGAAATGCAAGTTTGAGTGAGATTTTGGGCCAGAGGCCAAATCTTGACAAATTATTGAACTTTTTGAAAGTGAATAATATTTATAAACATATTTAATTATTTATCTAGGTTATGTTTATATATACCTTGTTGATTATTTATTTACTTATTCATTTATGTATATATCTTGTTATTATTTACATGTATATTGTTATATATTGTTTTGTTATTGATTTTGTTATTTATTAGTTTATTTATTTATATTAAACATCTTACATTATATATATATATATATATATATATTTATTTATTTATTTATATATACTATTTGCCATGGCACAGCTTGGCCTGTATGGCCCTTGCGCCAATGAACTCTAACGAACTAACTAACTAACTGTTGTTACCATGGCAGGATTGTGGATTGTAGACTGTAAAGCTACACTTTGCTTGTTTTGCCATTTTATAATTATGAGCTTACCTCTCTGATAAGCTATTATCTCTTTCTTTTTCAATTTTCGTTTGTGGATTGCTGGCGGAATCTCTTTTCTTATTGTGCGTATGGACTTATAAAAATTTGTTTTGCACGTAATAAGATGATCTGCTAACTGTGGGGAAGAGTAAAATCTATCTTTTGTTAGACAATAGCTTTTGCTTGACAACGAATTAGCTAATGTCAGCATAATCTGTGAACTGATTGGCATATTTTTGTATTTTTCATCTAACACAGTTGACATTCCAATATACATCAAAAATTTGTATAGGTATCCTCATGAGGACTCACATAAATTATACAATTTCACACTGAAACGAGCCTGTTTTTGAGGAATGTATTTTTTTAATGCAAGATGATCCTTGTATAACATCAAACTGTTATCAATGGATATCTCTCTTTTTGGTATATAAAATTACGAAAATTTTTAATTTAGATTTATAATTATCAGTCAAATTTTATGTAGTTTAGGATTAGGGTGTGTGTCCTGGTTGTAGGTGTCATTGTTTATGAAATGTAAATTTTGTTTTATTTCTGCATATCTATTATTCGAAATCACTGTGCCAAAAAATGGGGTGTGTAATTTGGCGTCTTGCGTCTAATACATTATTTTCTTGGGTTTTTTATAATACCTTGCAAAATACATATCGCAATAAATACAAAAAATTCTTTTGCAGTAAGTGGATTCCAGTGACTGCTTGATGATTGTGGCTGTTGAGATTGAAATCTATTTGTTCCTTTCACAATAACATTGATTTGATTTATATCAAAAAATCATTGGAAATACTTTAATGGGTCTGACATGTCCCCAACGTTTACTTTTTTGCTGGGGTTTCTTACAAAAGGAAAACGCGGAGGAGCCAAAGGTGGATTTTTGACATTTATTGGGCACCAGTTTCTTATACTAGTGTGAGAGTAGCCGGGGGTTACTAATCTGCTAGGAAGTTAGTATCACTTATTCGGCTCTGTTCTGTGAGAATAATCTCGGTCGTCAACAAGAATGGTTTTTATATTTAATAGGAAATCGATTGGCGGAGGGTCTTATAGTTAAGTTAGAATTCAGCGCAGAAGTTGGTGATGGCAAATTCACCTAAGTAGATAAACTGGTGTCAGGGTTCCGACACCAATTTATCTACTTAGCGTAACATGGATAAACACGCGTGAAAATTATGCCGTAGATCAGATTCAGGAAATAATAATATAGAGACATCTTTTAACAAAGTATATATATATAATTTAATAAACAATTAAATGATACTGATACAAATAAGAAATAATCAAATAATCTAAGACAATCAATCAAAGAACGAATAATCAAATCAATTGTGATAGGAAGAAATCTATCCTTAGTCTATANATTTAATAAACAATTAAATGATACTGATACAAATAAGAAATAATCAAATAATCTAAGACAATCAATCAAAGAACGAATAATCAAATCAATTGTGATAGGAAGAAATCTATCCTTAGTCTATAAACGAGTCGAGAGAGCAGTATTCTCAATCTATACATTTACGAGAGAGAGAGCTCACAATTTAGTCTTAAACATACGACCTGTTTACTTGGCAGTGTCGTCTTATTATTCGTGAAGATACTTCATTGATAACTTAGGAGTAACTTGTTGAGGGATGATGATGATGCGTAAGTCTGCTGACATATTGGTGTGGAGGCAATTTACTCTTTGATCTACGGACGAACTCTTAAGGGCGTTGCCTTAGAGAGCGAATGTGTGGAGTCTTGATTCTTTCAGGTCTGCCGATGAACTCCTAAGGGCGGTGTGGAGCCAATATGGAGACTTCTTTCTACTATGAGATGTCCTGACGATCTCCCCGAATTCAGTTGAACATCCCATATATCTTCTCATCTACGATTAATTATCAGCCGAGGCTTTATCCACTTGAACGGATGAGAAGGGGATGAAATTAAGGGTAAAGGGGTAAACAGTTCCCACTAAAGCGAGATTTTTAGCAGATAAGGTGAAAGACAGAGGATGTTTTAACTTTTGTGGAAGGAAGTGACACTCCTAGCAGTTTACCCACGCTAGAAAACATTATTTTTCAGCCCCAAATGAAAGAATAATTTATGACTAAAATTGTATTATTTTTAAATTATTAATTTAGACCCAGGAGCTATTCAGATCTCGCACTAGAGTGGATGTGATATCTATTTTTTCTTCGTTAGTATTTGATTTTATCAGCCCACTAGACAAACTTCTTTCAGACCCACTTGATGATACAGGGGCATATTTGATATTGGAATCAGAAGACATTCTGCCAACAAAATAAATTATCTAAAATTTTTTCTTTTATATTATGCGTGAGAAAACTATTTTTATAAACTCTTATAATGATAAGTAACTTACTTGATTAGTAGTAGCAATACGAGTAAAAAAAAAAAGGACACAAAAACATTTTCAAATTTTCAGCACAAAATTACACACCGAACAACTCGAGCAGAACTATGAGTGAGAAAAATTACAGAATTGTTTAAAAGAAGAACAAAGAGTCAGAAATTCTAGGAACCATCATCTGTCATCTTTTATTGTAGTCATAAATTGTAACAATTGAGAACCCCATTATTGGAAACCTTTGTACCTACGGTACAATAAACATTTCCAATCAGCTATTTTATTGCTGGTTTCCCATGTGAGAATTGCTAATTACTTGCAGATGTTTAAAGGTTATATATAAATGCTTTGATACGTAAATAAATGGAAAAAAATATGAGTAAAATGTATTTATATACTAAAATATTTATTTTATAACATGCATTAAAATGTTTCGAAAAACTGTCACAAATATATATAATTAGCTTACATGTCACGTATTGCTGCCATCTCAGAAGAAACAAAATTCAAGCAGACTTGTTTTGATAAAATTGAATTTACATTTTATCATTTTTATATTATTATATTATTATTATTATTATTATTAATTTTCATCTGGAAAACATTTCAAAGTGTCGTTTCAATTCTATTTATTTATTGGAGTGCTTGTGGATACACGATATTTTTTGTTTTTCCGTCTGGTGCGTACACGAATAAATCAGAAGGTTTTCTGATGCGTGAGCTAGCCACATACAGTTGTCCAT
>NW_019385434.1:144102-157231 GCF_000671375.1 Centruroides sculpturatus
CATTGAATTACTTATGACCTGGCAGTATATTTTTTAAATGCTGTTAATACAATACAATAATTTAAAACATTTTTACATTAAAAAACTTTTTTTAATGTTTTAATATTTCAAAATTACAAAATAATATTTTAAAATTACAAAGTTACTTCAAACCATTAAAAAGATACCACAAAATTACATTGCGTGGTATGCTTTGAAGCAATTTCTTCTTGTGACTAAACATAAATGCACTTTACAAACAGTGCAGAACACTCTGGCCCTAACGCTGTTGCACCTAGGCATTCTGCAGCGATGGTTCTTGCCATCACTTGCAATTTCAGGCATGTGCAGTGCTCCCTTTTTTCTTTTTGCCTGGCTTGGATGTGGTGTAATGGCCCGTCTTTTTCCTAATATCGGGGGGCTTTTTTCTGATTCATCAGAGTCTGGATCTTCTTCTGAAGTATTGGAATGGATTAGCCATTCAGAGATCGCAATTTTGAACTGCAAATAGTCCAGGGTTTTCTTTTTCATTTTGTTTAGTGCTTGGCAGTCTCTCCTGTATTCTATCCATGCCAGCAGCACAGGAAAAGTCAAAAAAATGAAGAATAACTGTAATAGTCCATTTTCTTGTTTTGGCATTCTGTCTGTACATGGCAATGATTCTGTCCAGAAAGTCAATTCCCCCCATGTTCTGATTATACATTTCCACAATGAGTGGTCGGGTTATATTCACACATTTTTTTTCTTTTTTTGACCATCGACAGCATTCTCCTGTAGGCATCTTGCCTTCAACAGAAGATACCAAAGTAACAGGTTTGTTGTCATACCATTTTACAATGGATATTTGGCCATCTCCTCGTATGGACTGATCAGACGATCCACGACCCTTGTTTTTCAGCTCAGAGTCAGACTGTAATTTACTTTCTTATGGAATTTGGCACATTTTTATTGTTCCAGTTCCCTGACACTGTGAATCTATATGGAGACAATCAAGTACCTCTATAGATGAGAAATACCTGTCCATGTAAATAATACAGCCTGGTGGCAGTGATTGTGCCAAGCGCATTACTACTTTGCCTCCTATGTTGAGGGAATCGTACCCTTCAATAATTGTGTCACCTTTACCCTGATATAAAAAGAAATCAAATGGCAATCCATCAGGGGCAGTACAAAGAAAATTTTTAATGCCACATGGGTTTGGCTTCCCACGAATGAACTGTCTTGTGGATGTTTTTCCCCAAAATGGTATTATCTGCTCATCAATAGAAACTCTCTCTGTTCTGTTATTCTGTAAACAACCATGTCTCACAACTTCAAGTAAGGGACGTACCTTCCAAAATTTGTCTAATGAGCGTATTTCAGATGGCACATCATCATCAACTGTTAGCTTTACATTGCTTCGGATGGAGAAAAAACGCCTTTTAGACATGTTGTCTGCAATTTGCTGCACTCTAGTACCTGCTGACCAGTACATTTCTATTCTGGGATAGCTCAAGTATGACATTGCCAGAGAGACTCCAAAAAATTTTTGTATTTCATGGGGGGTCGTATTTAGAGACATCCCCGTTCGTGTAAGTGATGACCGATTTGTGGCTGTCGAAATGGTCTCAAATATACTGATCGGAATATATTTTATAAAATATTCCTGTGGATCTGCATCTCTGGCTTGCGATGGAATATTTTCTAAAGGTGGTGCAGGAGGCAATGGCTCAAACACATCTGTGTGCTGCCAAATAAAATTATTTTGATGCACATTCCTTATCGGAATCACCATGTCTTCATCTGAAGAATCACTTGTGCTTTCAGTTGGTATGAAGATCTCATCATCATCTTCGTCACTTGTTTCACATTCAAATTCAGAAAGATTTCCATCAAATTCCTTCTGAAGCCTTTCTCGGATTTTTTCCTCCGACTCCAAAACTGAAATGTAACATGTGTATTAAAATAAATTTATTTTTAGTAGTCAAGAATAACATATATCAAATTTTGTTCAAAAAACAACTATAAATAGTTAAGATAAATAAGTATTTCACCAATACAGAAAACCAGTACATTTGTACATAATAGGTTCCAGTGTGACGTATATGACACACACAAAAAAAAACGTTTCCATCACAGACACACATGTCTTAATCAACTTCGAACGAAACTTAACATTTAATTTAAAGCCTTTCAAATACAAATACAGTAACATAAAAACAATATATTATTTATTTACTAATAAAAATAAATACTTACGTAGACGAGACATAGTTTTTGTATTTTTTAGATACACGTGCTCAAAAAAATGGTGATAGTCTCTTTCCTATCGACACAATAAGCATCGAACGCATGCGTGTCGTTGACCGGACCCTAGTGGTCATTTTAAGAAGTTTTCAGCTGATGTCAGAAGCGATACGAAGAATCTGTAGCTGTATAAACAATGGGAATTTTTTGTGTCGTATGTGACACGAGGAATCCGTAGAGGATAATAATATTGGCTGTCGAAATGGTCTTGAAAACAAAGTTCATGCATAAGTGTATTATGATAACCTGAGGAACTGCTATTTTGAAATAAAGGCTTTAACCAAAAACGATGCTTGCGTTGCTTTCGTTTCATGAGTGCAGAAAGCAACAAAAATTATCCAGAAAAAAGTTGAAACATCATATCAACTTGTATCTGATCCATTTAAAAATATTTTATGCACTAACGATTATGAACAATCAAACTACGATGCTTTCGTTTTCACCAATTTTTGTGTGAAGAAGTATTTACGTTTGACACTTGGCGGCATCATCATTATAAAAACTTTGCTAGCCAGACTGCCATTCTAACCTGTGCGCAAACGCAAATAGATCACATGATTAAAAGCTTTTACGGTGAGGGGTTTTACGCTGTTTTTACGGTAGTGGAGTCTCGGTCTTATCCCCAATCTCTTTGTTCAGGATTTGGAGTGCCACACAATCTGATTTTACTCATCGGTCTGTCTCTTCAAAACTCAACCTTTTTCTGTTATGAACCTTTTGGGTCTTGTAAATTTTTTTGTTTCTTGACGTTTCTTTTTGGAATTGTTGATCTCACTCGAGGGAAAAGGGATTAAGAAGAAAGTTATAGAATAGTGAAGACAAAGAACAAAGAAAATACTAAGCCTAAAATATAACAATTAACAAAAATATACTCATTAATATGACTGACAACCACACATGCCTCCCCTAAAGATTCATTTACCATAGTGCAGCTTATGGTAAACTACCCTACAGCCACATAAGCTGTATCGTTGATGTGATGAGGGATCTCATCCAATGTTTTGGTTGTTGATATTCTGATGTCCTGCAGATTCATCCCAGGGACCTAGGTCTTCAATTTCCAGATAACTTGTGCTTCGCAAGTGTCTAATGCATTTGTATATTTCATCATTGCCTGGATTGCTTGCCAACTTTTCTCTTGTAGGATGCCTGCCAGCCTCTCTTTTTTTAACCGTTTTGTACATAGGGAAATAGCATTGTTTCAACTGATCAACATACATGATCCAAGTATTTTTTATTGCCACTGGTTTCCATAGTAGTGGGATTTAACTTATGTACAATCCGATAGGGTCCTGAGTACTTAGCTGAGAATTTTACATGACTTTTATTTCTACTCTCACGTAACAACCATACATTAATCAGATGTTTAATTAGATGTACGTAGATTTTATAACATTGATGTAGTCAACTTATCCTTTTAGTTGGGAGAATGAGAACTTGTGGTCTGTAAGTGCCATTGCATACATTGCATGTTTAATGGTATGCTTTTAAAAAATATACATGTGTTTGGATTAAATTTGTATAATTTACTTTTTTGTAAAATGTGATAATCTGATATTGTATATGTTCTTGTTTAGTTGACTGATGAACGGTGCCTGAAACGTGTAGAAGTACCCGTATCAACTGAATAAAGGTGGGAAAAAGCCAAGTGTTTAATTAATAACACAATCTTGTGTTCAACACTCAACAATCATTCATGTTGTCCCTTCTTCCAATCATCCAGTTTTCTATTTCTATTAATATGTCCCTGGTTTTGAAATTCCGTTTTTTTCCCTATTTCGTAAGCTGCTTCCCATATGGCATTTAATTTGTCCTTCAAATTTATCCCATAACAGATCTCATGACTATCATCCTGTAGTTCCACAGGAAAGCGAGGGTCAAAGTCATAGAGTAAAAAGGCTTGGGACTCACCAGATGCATGGGTAGCATTATTGTATGCCAATAACGCTGGTGATAAAAATAATGTCCCAATTATGGTTATGGCCCTCTGACATATGGGCAATGGCACCACAGAGAGTTTTATTAAAGCACTCGCAGATCAAATTGGAGCATGGGTGATATGCAATCGTTATGTTGTGTTTTATCTGTAGATAGTTACAAGCATCCTGAAACACATTTGAAGTAAAATTCTGTGGTTTGAAGTGATAATACTGGGACAAACATACCTATAGACTATACGATCAAAAATAGCATTAGCTACACTTTGGGCGGATTGTTCTTTGATTGGTAGCTTTGGGAAAGCTAGTATATATGTCTATTATGGAGAAGATAAACTTATTTTCTCTTTGAGAGGGCCTATGATGTCAATAGCAACCTTCTGGAAAGGGAAATCAGTTATCTCGGTTTCCTGGAAAGGGGCGCGGCTACAGTGAAGATTGTGTTGCTGACAAACCTTCCAACAACGGACAATGCACCTAATATGTGTCCAAAGGTTTTTCATGTAGTAGTACTGATTTATTAAATAATAACTTTTATCAAACCCAAGATGACCCGACAACAGAGAAAATGAAATTTCCATATTATGAACCACCCCCTTCCCTACACAAACTTGCTTCCATTGGTGTAACTTGAATTGCCCTGGTTTGTTATGAATTAGTTCACCCCTCCTCTAGCACAAATTTTGGTTGAATGCTACTATTATCAGATGGTGGGCCAGGAATCTGGTCAATATGATGTTGTATTAATTTACATTAAAAAATCATTCTCCTCTTGCTACTTTAAAATTTTCTTTCTTAGGTCAGAATTAATGGAAGCTACGGGCAGATAGGCTTAGCTGAACTACCTCGTTTTGTTCTTTTAGTTGTGTGTATTGCCGATGTAGGGACATGAACATGTTTTGGACCTTGCCTAGGTTCATCTCGATGCACTCCTTTATTTCTTTTTTCAAGTTTCTGCTTACTTCGAGGGCAGAGTGCCTGCTTGATGTATTCTCTGAATAGCTTTGGATTCGGGACGTCACGGGTTCCACACATGCTTATGCTATTAATTTTTTACCTGATACTCTTAAATGACTATTACTAGTGATGGCTGTGACACCACAAATACTACTAAATGCACCTTACTATAGGAAAAAATTACTCACTGATCCAAACTCAGCTCGATGAAACATGACTGCTTCGAACACGACCTAAACTGGAAAAGGGAAGAGGAGCGATGGAAAAATTTCTACTATATAGCTAGAATTTAGTTGAGGGGGCTGGAGGAAGTTAAATAGTTTAAGAGAGGGCTAGTAATAAGTAAGGTCACGGCAGGCAGGAGCCCGGGAGAGATATGGATAAACTGCATAAATACATTGTTAAATGGTTACAAGTGGTTTGTTAGAGATTTGTTAAATATTTAATGTTCAAATTTTTAGTGGCACGGGGAGTGGTAAAAATTCAAAATGCAAGGTTAGAATGCTAGCATTTAACAATTTAATAGTATAAAAAGACCAAAATTAATTTCAAAAGTATAATTTAGTTAAGATTCAAAGGTGTAAAATAGCTTTTTAAGGTATTTAATTTAAAATTTGGAATTAGTTCAGAGAGCTTCAACCAGAGGGATGGAGATCTTACTTGTGCGGGGATGGGAGGGATGTATCGGAGGGTTGCCTATTAGTCTATTATTGCTCACATTTGGTCAAGTTATCGTTAAGTGTTATGCGGAAATTGTCAGAGCGGAGAGAAGTTTGTAAATTAACATTAAAGGGAAATGTTAAGAAATAACAGTTTAATCAATTTAAAATTTTTAAATATATACTTTAATAAATAACAGGTTAATTTATAGAAGGATCTGATTGACTATAATTTTAAATTTCGCTTGAATTTAAAATTTTAGAGAATTTAATTTAAAATTTGAAATAGGGTTTCAAAAGCAACCACCAGAGGTATGGAGAACGACTATCGGAAGCAGCAAGCTGTCAGAGAGGAAGGTAAATCGGGATAACAGCAGGAGGCCGAGGGGTGGACAGGAAGAGAATTGTGTCAGTATACTATTATATTAGGCAACGTTAATTGTTTAATGTTTTCAGTTTTTAGATATCTAGGCATAATGAAGGCCTAATGCTAAATATTATTCTAAGTATGATTTTAGGCTAAACTATGGGCGTTATCCGTTAATAAAAAGGGGGTGAAATGCAGACGCTGAACAAGCAAACGTCTGTATATTTAGGCAAATGGACCTCCAAGGGGGAAAAAGAAGCACCAGAAACCCGCGGAAGATATTAAAAGCCCGGAAAGACGGTTGCTGAAAGTGGTAGAAGCTAACGCTAACAGCCAGGATAAATACTTTTATGAATTTAAGTTTGCACTGAGAAAAGTATGGGCTGGAGAACAATGGTCTGTGGGTCAACAGAAACCTTTAGGTGCGGACTACACGTTCCAAAATAGTGCGTAACCGAGTTACGCACATGTGTTATGTGAAACATAACGAAAAGGACATAGTGAAGTTGAGCGGGGGTGGGCTGAAAGACGTGCCCTGGGCCTAAAATTTTGTGTTTAGAGAGCGCATGTTGCCGAAAATGAGCTATTCTATGGTTGATTTTTATTTTATCTTTGTCTGCAGAAAGGAGCAAAAAATTTACGGAGGTGGTCGGTAATATTTGCTTACGCGAGAAATGGGGAGCTTTAAAAGGCTTAAAAAGTTTTTAAGCCTTTTAAAGTGTACAAAAGGAAAGAAAAGCAAGATGAATCCAAATAACAGACCAATTTCGGAGTTAATTAAAAACATAAACATGGGGAAACCAAAAAAAGAGAATTAGAGAGGATTGGAGAAAAGCTAAAGAATTACAAGAAGCTAGGAAATCTGGTACTGCTCCAGCTGCTGTTGATTAAGAAGGAAGAGACATTAATCCTCACATTCCACAATATGTAGCAACTGCTCCTTGGTATTTTGGTTTTTCCTATCCCACTCTCAAACATCAGCGACCTCAGCCGGAAAGACAACAAAGTTATACCAAGATCGAAGAACCTTTTGTTAGAGGACTGAAAGCAAAGACAGCCACCAAATACAGAAAAGGAGCTTGTGAAAACTGTGGTGCTTTAACTCATACAAAGAAAAACTGTTTTCAGCAGCCAAGAAAAATTGATGCCAAATTCACAAATGAAGATATTGCTGAAGACGAAGTTATTTTGCCAGATTTAAATTTGGACTACTGTTAATGTTGACTTAGTTTCTCCCAAGCAAAAAAGGACACCTTCAGTTATAATCCAACAACCTTTACTTTCAGAATATTAAAACAAAAGAATACAGGAAATTTAGTTACGTTTTACATACTTCACTTTACTACTATTCAACTCTGGCGCCAACTACTACAGCGCCACCTCGTTTTCTCCACAATTTTTCACTTACTAAATTAAATTCTGCCAACACTCTCCCTTAAGTTAAAAACCAAAAGAGAACACAAATCTCTGAACAGCCTTTCTAACCCACTCCCAACATGCTCTTGATCCGTTCAAAGCTTTCTTTATGCAGAGCTTTGGTCAGGATGTCTGCCAGCTGAATATTGCTTTGACAATATCTAATTTCAAATTCTCCTTCATGAAATTTTTCCCTAACAAAGTAGTATCTAGTGTCCAGATACTTTATCCTTCTTGAGAATAATG
This sequence comes from Centruroides sculpturatus, assembly GCF_000671375.1. Taxonomy (NCBI): domain Eukaryota; kingdom Metazoa; phylum Arthropoda; class Arachnida; order Scorpiones; family Buthidae; genus Centruroides; species Centruroides sculpturatus. The sequence continues at coordinate 151,950 of NW_019385434.1, forward strand.
GATTTTTGGCTAGGCATATGGTGCTTTGGTTATCCACATGTAATATAGGTTTTATTGCACTCTTGAGTCCCAGGTCGACAATTAGATGCTTGAACCATAGTAGTTCTTTCATTGATTCACTTGCAGCTATCAGCTCTGCTTCAGTTGAGGACAGTGAAACTGTAGCTTGCTTTCGACTGCCCCAACCCACTGTATTTCCCAGTACTTTAACTACATATCCAGTAGTGGATTTCCGATCATCCAGATCTTCAGCATGATCAGAATCACTAAATACTTCAAGTAATTCACCTCCGTTGTTCATCAACACCAATCCATGGTTCACAGTTCCTTTTACATAGCGAAAAATACATTTAATAGCCGTCCAATGTACTAGACGAGGATGCTCACAAAATTGACTCTACCTCATCTCTCTGTGTGGCACTCCAGGAGACTCATGTGAAACCTGGAGAAAGAATTACTTTAAAAGGATTCAATCTCTATCGCAAGGAAGATGATAGCCACAACCGTGCCAGTGGCGGTGTGGCTATTTTGGTTTCAAATCGCATTCCATTTTTACTGGTACAAATAACAACAGAGCTGCAAGCTGTGGCAGTTAATATTTCAATTGGCGTATCTATCACAGTTTGTTCTATATACTTGCCACTAGATGTCAGAGTCAATGAGAATGAACTGGATGCCTTGGTTGAACAGCTGCCAACACCATTCCTTATTCTTGGTGATTTTAATGGCCACAATCCTATGTGGGGCAGTCTTGACATCAATCGTCGAGGCAGAGCCATTGAGAGATTTATAGGTAATCACCAACTGTACCTATTTAATACTGGAGAAGTGACATACTTCTATGCCCCATCAAGATTGTTCACTGCCATTGATCTATCATTAGCAACTCCGAATCTGTTTTCAGCATTTACATGGGAGGTTGGATCTAATCCACTCTCTAGTGACCACTTCCCAATATTTCTAAAATACCGAGGCAGAGAAAGCTGCGAAACAGCTTGTCCATTACGCTTGAAACTGGAAACTGCAGATTGGCCTGCATTTTCCTCTTTGGCTAACATCACTGAGGAAATGGCCAATACTGCTGATATCAATGATGCAGTTGAAGTTGTCACTTTGTGTATTATTTAGTCAGCTGAGAAAACAATGGGAAATACATCAACAAGATACCCAAATTATTCGAAACCATGGTGGAACCAGAATTGCGAGGTTGCATTTAAAGCACAAAAGAAAGCATGGGGGATTCTCAGAAGTTACCCCACTACAAACAATTTCACTGCTTTTAAAAAAGCAAAGACAAATGCCAGAATAATAAGAAGGCAAAGCCAAAGGGATTTTTGGAAAAAGTATGTTTCTGGCATAACATGTTCCACTTGCTCAAAAGCAGTCTGGGATAAAATCCATAAAATTAATGGAAAATATGCTTTTCACTTTCTGTCCATGCTGGAAAATAATGGCACAATAATCAGCGATATACAGGGTATTGCTGATACGCTGGGTGAAACATTTTGTACTTCATCCAGCAATATTATGTATTCAAGAAATTTTTAGGCTTATAAAGCCTAAAATGAAAAACAATATTTAAACTTTCATTCCTCATGTAATGAGGAATATAATGTGCCATTCACAAGCATTGAACTACATACAGCAATCTCTCGCTCGGGGAATAGTGCTGTAGGCCCGGATAAAATCTACTACAGCATGATTAAAAATCTGTCAAACAATTTTTTTTCTAATCTGCTGTGTGTGTTTAACAGAATATGGACAGAACATACTTTTCCTGACTTTTGGAGGCTATCTGTCATTATTCCCATTCCGAAGCCTAATAAAGACCACAAAAATTTTTCTAATTACAGACCAATTTCTCTGACAAGTTGCCTGTGTAAACTTTTTGAGAGGATGGTAAACAGACGTCTGATGTATCTCTTAGAGAAAAATGAATACTTATCACCACATCAGAGTGGTTTTCGTAGGAACAGAAGTACCACCGATAACTTAGTAAATTTTGAAACATCTATAAGCGAAGCGTTTGTTAGACGACAGCACTTAAGTGTCTGTGTTTTTTTATATAGAGAAGGCTAATGATTGCTGTTGGCGACATGGGATACTCTGTGATCTGGATTAATTCGGATTGCGGGGTAATTTGCTGAGTTTTATAAAAAACTTTTTAGAGAATCGAAGATTTTAAGTTAGGATTGGCAACACACTATCTAGGCCTTTCACACAAGGTGTTTTTCAAGGTTGTATTTTGAGTGTGACTCTGTTCCTAATCAAAACTAATAGCATAGCTTACACTCTTTCTTTTAGTGTGAAACACTCTCTGTATGTGGATAACTTTCAGATCTTCTGCCAGTCTAGCAACATGACTGTTATCGAGAGACAACTGCAAACCTCTCTAAATGGCATAGACCATTGGTTTTAGTTTTAACACGGAAAAGACCTTGTGCAAAAGTGGATACTTTTGCCGAAGTACTTGGATTTCGAAATTTATTTAAATGGGGTCAAAATCCCAATGGTAAATGAGGCAAAATTTTCGGGTGTTTTGTTCGACCATAAACTGACGTTTTAACCGCACTTGCGCAACCTGAAGAGTAGATGTTTAAAATCTCTTAACCTTCTAAAGGTACTGTGCTGCTTATCCTGGGGAGCAGACAAAGTTTCTATGCTCAGGATTTACAGGGCCCTTGTCCGCTCTAAGCTGGACTACGGTTGCATTGTTTATGGCTCTGCGCGAGAATCTACTCTTTGGATGCTGGATCCAATTCACCATCAAGCACTACGTTTGTGCACTGGTGCTTTTCGAACTTTTTTTGTACAAAGTTTGTATGTGGATGCTTATGAGTCTCCACTATCTCTCAGGAGAGAATAGTTGTCTCTATTTTACTATATAAAACAGAAATCTCACACTAAACCTTCAGTTGATTGTACAGTATTAGATACTCAGCTGAAAAGGTTATTTGAAGCTCGCCCAAGCAGTGTACCTTCATTCGCCATAAGAATGGAGAATGTGAGCAGCACAATTGATCTAAACACAGGCAACATTTCACAGCTAGAGGTCTGTAGTATATCACCTTGGTCAACTCCTTTGATAAGTGTTGATTTTAGCTTAAAGCAATTTTTTAAGGAGTCCACGCCAGACTACGTCTACAGACAGCACTTTGCAGAAATTCAACATCGTGACAGGAATTTAATTTTTATTTTTACAGATGGATCTAAATCTGATGATTACGTTGGCTCAGCCTTTGTCTGCCCGGATGAAATCGTGGCAGAACAAATTGCATTGAATTCTTCTGTTTTTTTTTTTTGCAGAGTTGCATGCTATTTGTTTGTTGTTGTTAAGTTCCATCGAGTCGTTGTCGACTCCTGGTGACTTCATGGACAAGTCTTCTTTATCTTGATCTTCCCCTTGTTGTCTCTCGTAGCTCATCCAGCTTCATTTCTGTGACTTTTTCTATTTCTTCTATCCATCTTATATGTTTCCTTCCCCTCTTCCTTCTACCTTCCATATTTTCCAGCATAATAGTCTTCTCTAGGGAAACTTCTTTACGCATCACATGTTCAAAGTAGGTCAATTTTTGTTTTAAGATTCTTGACCATAAGGAGAAGCTTGGCTTAATTTTTTTTAAAATTGAGATATTAGTTTTCTTTTCTGTCCATGGAACTCTAAGTAATCTTCTCCATACTTATAATTCGAATGCATCTATCATTTTTCTTTTCTTTTTTCTTAGAGTTTAGCTTTCACAGCTATATAATGTTACAGGGAAAACCATTGCTTCTACAATCTTTTTTTAGTATGAATGGAAATGTCTATCTTTCATTATCTTGGTGAGATTTGCCATGGCTGTTTTGCCAAGATTAATTCTCCTTCTGATTTCTCCTTCACAACTTCCATTCCTTTCTATATTTGAGCTCAAAAGTATGTAACTTTATACCACTTCAATTCTTTTACCATCTACAATGAAATTTTTTAACTCTTTAGTTGACATTACTTTAGTTTTTTTTACATTTAGCTTCAAACGAAATTTAGCACTTACTTTTTTTAAAAGCGGGAAGATTATATAAGATAATTTTTATTGGATGCATATAATTTATTTTATTTCTTTATTTAGTTTGAACTTTTATAATTTTTAAGATTATTTAAACTTGGTAAATGTTAACGTATTTACTTATATTTATGTAACCGCTTTTTGAATTTCGTTTTACGTAATTTTCGAATTTCTTCGTTCGGTTCACAAATGTTAACTGATGATGATCGCTTAAAGCGTTCGAAAGCGTTTTTAAAATATTAAAAAACGATTTGCTGGAAGTTTAAAGGTGTTGATTTTTATTTATTGTGTGGTTCCAGTAAGGAAAGTATTTTATTTATAGAAAATGAGATACCTATTCTATTAAAAAGACCCTTCAGTTTTGTGACCAATTATAATTTAGTGATCTGGTTGATGAGAACTTCTTCAGGGTTAAATAAGCCTCATATTCCAAAGAAGATGGGCCAGAAATTATGTTTCTCAGAAAGTTTAGGGTTAATGTAACAAAACGTTTCCAGGGAAACTCAAGGTCCAAATCAGATCTAATTGCATATGATGGGGTTGACCTCTCAAGACCAAAAAGACAATGATAGAACATCAGTTCTATAGAGTTGATGGCTTCAAAACAAAAAGGCCCCAAAAGAGCAGACCATAAGATCAACTTGAAGTAAATAGAGAAGCTGATAGTTTCTTACACAAAACCATATATCTGTTCTTTACCCTTCTCAAGATGTCTATTACATATAGGAACTGTTCTACTCTCAGCATCAGGGTGAAATCAACGTTGCACTATCTGGAACCTGTGACCGGCGCTCGACGCGTATATACTGTATAACGCTGTTGACAAACGTTTTCGAGCGATCCCTTCGCTCTTCTTCAGGTCGACTGAAATTCCCCGGATAGAGTGTATATTATTTGTTGGGATCGGGTGTCAGTTCCGAGGGGGTGGGTCGTTTCTGGCATGTGCGGTTGTTGTTGCATCTGCTTCCTCCCCCATTATACAACTGCAGATATTGTTTTATTTTTCTTATAGTTAATTAAATTTGTTTCTGTAGATATTTTTCTAAATTGTGTTAAAGCTTTATTTTTCTATATAAGATAGTATATGCTTCTTTATTTTTTATTTTCATCATTTGGAGATACAGTAGAGCGTCGATTTTCTGAAAGTCAATCATCCGAAAGAATTCCAGTCGGCAAATTTAAATTTTCGCCAGTGCTGTGGCGCTTCAATCTTTGGCTATGTCTTGGGCTACTCAAATA
>NW_019385434.1:160347-199426 GCF_000671375.1 Centruroides sculpturatus
TTCATTTATATAAACATATATATAAATAAAAACTATACAAAGATGGAGTTACAAATGAATGAGACACAATGAATGCAACTTATAATCTATATGTCGAGAGAGAGAGCTCACAATTTCATATTAAAACATACAACCTGTTAGTTGTCTTTCTTTGCCTCTGTATGTGACGTATTTACTTCTCTCCGGAAGTTCTCTGCCTTCTATTCATGGAGAGATCCACTTAACTGACAATATTTATGTCCATGGAAGTAAGTTTTTTGTATACTGTATTTGCTCATAGCATAGGGCGTTGGCCTTTAGGAGCAATTGAATGGAGTATGGTCACTCTCGGATCTGACGACGAACTCCTGAGGGTGATGTGGAGCCAATATGGGAGACGTCTTTTCTCTATGAGACTTCTGACCAACTCCCTAACTACAGACTATGACCTTAGGGAGACAATATGGAGACTTCTTTCTACTATGAGATTTTCTGACGAACTTCCCGAGTTCAGTTGAACATCCAATATATTTTCTGATTGACGAATAATTATCAGTTGAGGCTTTATCCACGTGAACGGATGGGAGGGGGATGAAATGAGGGGTAAACAGTTCTTGTCGAAGCGAGATTTTTAGCAGATAAGGGGAAAGACAGAGGATGTTCATACTTCTGTGAAAGGAAGTGACTTTCTTAGCTGTTTTCCCACGCTAGAAAATGTTACTTTTCCATCAAAAAGGAAAGAATATTTTTTTAAATTAAATATTATAGACTCGGGGCTATTCGGATCTCACAATTATATTATTTTACCATATGACATGGCGCAACTTGGTCTATGTGGCCCTTGCGTCAATAAACCCTAATGTAACTAACTAACTAGTTAGAAGATCGTTGTGCACAGTAGTCCATAGGGCAGGGCCCGAGATGGAGCTCTGGTGACACGATGAACATAGTTGTAAGCGGCAGAGTACAGACCCTCCTGGCGATTCTCCAGGAAGCTACTGCAGATCGAGAAGAGATTCCATGGGCAATGATAAGACCAGAGCTGCCGAAAGATAGAAGGCCACCATAAATTGTCGAAAGCACCCTGAAAGTCAATTGAGATAAGCAGAGTATGCTTACCTTCATATTTAGCATTCTGTATGTGCTCAACTATGGTAGAGAGAGCAGTGATATTTAACTTACCAGGGGTGAAACCATGCTGGTGCGAACTAAGGTGGTTTTTAGTTCTAAGATGACAAAGGATCCTACTGTTTATCAGCCTGTCAAGGACCTTCCCCAGGATGGGAAGGGGGCTGATAGGTCTGTAGTCCTTAGGATGAGTGGGGGTGTCACCCGGGTGCTTACTGATGAATTTAACCGAAGCAATTTTCCATTGGTATGGGAAATAACCCAGCAAGAGGCAGTGGTTAAACATAGTGACAAAAGTAGTTGGGATAGCAGCGTAGGCTTCCCTTACCATTTTCCCTGTGATTTGATCAATTCCTGGTGCCTTTTTGATTTTGACAAGATTAACTGCATGGGCAACTTCATTAAAAGTGAATGGTGGATCCTCCCGCTTGTCAGGCGGGTCTCTGAAGCCTGAGTGAGTATTGCGGTGAAATTCACTATCTGTGTCTTCAGTGTCTTCAGGGAAATGGTAGCTGAAAAGCTCTCTCATAGTTTCTGGAAGAGTATTCGTGAAGGTGCCATCACTCATTATGACTGCCGTGGGGGTATTTGCCTTACCCTTTTTCTTAAAGGCTATATAGTAAAGCTCACACCAGGGTGTGTTGAAGCTGCTGCAGAAGTTTCTCCACGCCTGGTGGTGCTTATGGTTGATCAGAGTTTTGTAAGAGTTTAATTTTTCGATGTAGCGGGCATGTCAGTCTGTCGGCGGTACAGCTTACGAAGCTTTTGAACTTCCAGGTGATGGCTGATGCTCCCTGGTAAAGAATAATGTCATAAGTTTGTCCACTCTTACCACATAGCATATACAATTTTATTCCCCATGGAGTTGGCTTATTCTTTACATACTGCTTCCTGTAAATGGGATCATTGCCTCATCAACTGCTAGCTGTTACTGCACAGGTAACTCCAAACATCTGATGTGTAGAGCAGTGTATATAGGCTGAACTTATAGAATTTGTCTTTATTATCTGCCGGAATTCTTGTGTTGTCTACAAGATGCAAATTTGTTCTCAGTTGAAAGAATTTGTCTCTACTCATACTGTCCAAGAATAATTGCATATTCATTGATGTGTCCCAATACATTTGAACTTTAGGAAATTTTAACATTTCCATAATTATATGAAGCCCAAACAATGTTTTAGTGCTGCAGCTGTGGTTGATCTAAAATTTCTAGTTATTTTGCTTTGTAATGCATATATATTTGTCAATTCAGCCATTGTATCAAAGAGGTTATTTGGAATATACTTGCCAAAATATGTCGAAGGAACCAATAATTCTTTGTCTAAGTCATTGGTTCCCATTCAGAATAAAAATTTCTCACTGAAATTGAGTGATGACGCCACTTGATATTTTTTTTGTAGTTAGGGAGTATTTTATTACGTCAGTTTCACTGTAATTAACTTTTCCAGAGTCAACATTATCATTTTATCCACTTGATATTCGTCGTTCATTGGTCTTTGCCCTGTTGATCTTGTCAGCTGCTACTCGCANTATCAACAAATTTGATTATTTATATGTCTATTTATATGTTATTGTTATATACATGTGTACCGTTATATATTTTTGTCATTGGTTTTGTTATTTATTATTTTACATTATATATTCATTTATATTTATTAGATTATGTGAGAAGCCAAGGACGTAGAACTATGTTCACGCTGCTTATAGGCCTATTTAGTGAGAATAGTCTGTGTGTTTTGGATTTTATGATTTGATTACAATCAGGATTTTTAATATTAAAGAGGATATAGAAGACAAAGTCTTTTTCCAACGTCAGGATTCCTTGACATTAGTTAATTAAATTTGGATATGCGGATTAACACGCATGACGGATCTGATTCCGAGATCGAGGAGACATTATTAAATTTCTTCTATTATTCATTTATATAAACATATATATAAATAAAAACTATACAAAGATGGAGTTACAAATGAATGAGACACAATGAATGCAACTTATAATCTATATGTCGAGAGAGAGAGCTCACAATTTCATATTAAAACATACAACCTGTTAGTTGTCTTTCTTTGCCTCTGTATGTGACGTATTTACTTCTCTCCGGAAGTTCTCTGCCTTCTATTCATGGAGAGATCCACTTAACTGACAATANCTGACATGTCTCTTGTAGTTAGCATTTCTAAAAGGATATTAGCATCCTGCACCATGTTGTATTTATTGTTTGTCATATTGAAAAATCTAAAAAATAAAAAATAGTCACAAATAATAATCTCAGTTACATCATTTGATAAAATACGTGTTATAAATAAATAAATTTAAAAAGTGTAAACATAGTAACTACACTGTGAAATATTAAAATTTGAATGCTGCTGTTGTTGTTACTAATATAATAATTGTAAAGATTATTGGTAAAGACTCATATTATGTATTTTAATGTAATACTGCTTATAAGTTCATAAATAATAGTTACAATGACAAAAAAAACACAAAACAATGGTTTTGAACTTTAGGCATTCTTCCCGAATTCAGTTGAACATCCAATATATTTTCTGATTGACGAATAATTATCAGTTGAGGCTTTATCCACGTGAACGGATGGGAGGGGGATGAAATGAGGGGTAAACAGTTCTTGTCGAAGCGAGATTTTTAGCAGATAAGGGGAAAGACAGAGGATGTTCATACTTCTGTGAAAGGAAGTGACTTTCTTAGCTGTTTTCCCACGCTAGAAAATGTTACTTTTCCATCAAAAAGGAAAGAATATTTTTTTAAATTAAATATTATAGACTCGGGGCTATTCGGATCTCACAATTATATTATTTTACCATATGACATGGCGCAACTTGGTCTATGTGGCCCTTGCGTCAATAAACCCTAATGTAACTAACTAACTAGTTAGAAGATCGTTGTGCACAGTAGTCCATAGGGCAGGGCCCGAGATGGAGCTCTGGTGACACGATGAACATAGTTGTAAGCGGCAGAGTACAGACCCTCCTGGCGATTCTCCAGGAAGCTACTGCAGATCGAGAAGAGATTCCATGGGCAATGATAAGACCAGAGCTGCCGAAAGATAGAAGGCCACCATAAATTGTCGAAAGCACCCTGAAAGTCAATTGAGATAAGCAGAGTGTGCTTACCTTCATATTTAGCATTCTGTATGTGCTCAACTATGGTAGAGAGAGCAGTGATATTCAACTTACCAGGGGTGAAACCATGCTGGTGCGAACTAAGGTGGTTTTTAGTTCTAAGATGACAAAGGATCCTACTGTTTATCAGCCTGTCAAGGACCTTCCCCAGGATGGGAAGGGGGCTGATAGGTCTGTAGTCCTTAGGATGAGTGGGGGTGTCACCCGGGTGCTTACTGATGAATTTAACCGAAGCAATTTTCCATTGGTATGGGAAATAACCCAGCAAGAGGCAGTGGTTAAACATAGTGACAAAAGTAGTTGGGATAGCAGCGTAGGCTTCCCTTACCATTTTCCCTGTGATTTGATCAATTCCTGGTGCCTTTTTGATTTTGACAAGATTAACTGCATGGGCAACTTCATTAAAAGTGAATGGTGGATCCTCCCGCTTGTCAGGCGGGTCTCTGAAGCCTGAGTGAGTATTGCGGTGAAATTCACTATCTGTGTCTTCAGTGTCTTCAGGGAAATGGTAGCTGAAAAGCTCTCTCATAGTTTCTGGAAGAGTATTCGTGAAGGTGCCATCACTCATTATGNTATACTATCAACACGAGATGTTTGCCCCACTATCATAGATCGTCTTTGTTGTTCTCTCACCATCGATCATGGAGTGGAAAGTGATAAGGGGGTTATATTTGGGTCGGTCCATTAGTTTAAATTAATATTTTGTAATTTGTTGGTAATATAGGTTTCTGTGCCGTTGTTTTCTATTTCAGCAAGATTTACTCTTCCCTTTCGTTCAGGCGTCTTTTTGCTTATTCCAACAGTCTTGAGTTTAATGGAACCTGTTTTGGTATTCCAAACTCTCACAAATCTTACAAGCGTTTGGCTTTCTTTTGTGTTCCAAATTAAATTCATCCATCCCATAACCAAATTTACTACTTGTGGACTTATTGATTTGTTTTTGTTTTAAATTTTCTTCAATTTTCAGGCTTATTTCATAAAATTCTACAAAAATTTTTTGTCTTAGTTAAGAAATATTCTGTCATTTCTCTGGGTAACCCTTCTATCATTAGCGGTATTATCTGGAAATCTTTCAATTGTGCTAACTTCCCTAAGGTGTTTTTTTCTTCAAAATAATTTTTCATTCTGATTTTTGGATCATATTTTAACCTTACGAAATCTACGATAGGCTCGTTGGCTTGTAATCCGAATCTTTCCACGAAAGTTTGTTTTAATTCTCTGCAACTCTGATTGTCTGTGTGTTCGATGTACGGATTTAGGGCTTCGTCTTCTAGGTAATTTCCCATTAACATTATTTCTGTTAAGATTGGTGGTTGTACAAGTTCATGAAAGGATGAAAAGTACAAGTAATACAAAACAAATGAAATTTATTCTTATAACAAAGAACAATAAAATCAAATTTTTACATAAAATAGAGTGACAGTACAATAATTATTTTGGATCCCAACTCAGACCTCTCACATGTACAAGGCAAAGATGAAAACGAAAACGGAGGACATGTGGCGTCATACAAATCGGAATGCGCTCGCGACGCATTCCGATTTGTATGACGCTATGGGAAACACTTCATAAATTACATAACTCTTAAAATTAACTTACGAACTAAGAAAATATGAGGATAGGATAGCGAGGTTATAGATATCTAGAAAGAGGTAGAATAAATGGGTACCCAGGACGTTGCTCCTCTAATGGAAATTCGAGTGGTTCCAGTCTGCTATTATGTTCTACAGGATCATCCGTCTATATATGTAGTTCAGAAATGATTCAAGGATTTTTTTCCTTCTTGTTCAAAGTGTATTAAATGTTCCTTAGAACGTATTCGTAGATAACTAATTAGCTTTCCCATTATGACTCAACTTTGCTCCTCTTCGCTCGTCGTCCACTTGTTCTCAAGTCCTTCTCCAGAATGACCTGTTTTCTCCTCCAGCATGCCTCCAGGTGCTTGTTCATTGTTTAGACCACATCTCATTCTTGGAACATTACTGGTTCTATTTGGCCAAGAAATAGAGGATTAAAATATATAGAAGTAAGAAAACAAAGAATACTAGGATGAAAGATTAATACTAGACTTATCAATAATAGCATATATACAATATTGTTGCCTACTGCCACATTTCGTCTTTTTTGCTTCATTACATGTATTCCGCCATCATTTCAAACCTTCTCACTCAATTCGCTGCCTTAATCGTGTCTCTATTTTCCGAAATGTTTGAATTTTTGGCTTACTTTTTGGGGATTGCGTATCCTTTTCTCTTATACTCATTCATTCTATGTAGTGTTTGTCGTCTTCGTAGGTAATCCTTATCTTTGGTTTCATCCTGTCGACATGTAAAGTTTCTTTCCTTCCATATTTTGATATCTGTCGTTTGCACGTGGTCCTTCCTTCTTGACTTTTTAGAAGCTTCTGTCTTGACCTGCTTTTGTTCCACACCTGCCCTATTGTTTTAATCGCTTCAGGTTTTTGAGGATTAACTACACCCTTACATGTATATCATTTGAAGAGGGACTATTCTGATAGTCCAAAATGCATGCTGGTTATTTCTTGTTAATTGCTAATGTAATTGATTTTAATGTACACCCCTTTTCGTTTTTATTGAATGTATTCCATTGATACTCGGGTGTTTGTGCTTATTGTCACTGGTGTGATAAGTCCTTATTATCTACCTCATGTTAGTTCTCTACCTCACATTCGTAGATTTTTATGTTGTTTTCGAAACCGTGTTTTGCGAATATATTGGACTTCGAACTCACATTTGAGTTATAAATAAACACTTGGCTTTATTTATAACTCAAATGTGAGTTCAAAGTCCAGTAGATTTTTAATTGATTTAAAATGTAATGGAACTGAAGTCCAAGCAAAGTTCTGTTCCATTTACTTTTCCTTTCTGTTTCTGCAATTCTCTGGACAGCTAATTTTACATACAATTGCTGTAATCGTAGTAGTAAAAAGACTTAACTTAACTCAAGTACTAGAAGAAACAAACAAAATGTCCATATTTTTAAGAAATAAATTACAATAAATTTGTGAAATGCATACAGGAATTTGAGAGATATTTGACACAATCAATACAAAATGGGAAAACCTTTACGCTTTGTTATACTCTCACTTTACATATGAAACTTGCTTTCTCTGTTTCGCTACGTTGTTTTTTGACGTTAGCATTATTCTTCGTGTAATTGTTGTTGCCAATTTCTTACTTTTCCTAATAGGATGTCTGTTCGGGTCTTGGGTATTTTCTTATTTAACATCTATGTTAATTTATTTCATTTTTCTTACTGTACTTCTTAACTATGTAGAAAGAAGACAACATATATTTTACACATTATTGTTTGCGAAAATATATTTCACTAACATGCAGCATTCCGAACTACATAAATTTCTACATTATTTGTCTGTTGTGAGAAGAGTACAGCATGTCTTTCATTGATTTTATGAAAACAGATACTTCAATTTTACTATATTAAGTAAAAATCAATTCAGTTTTCTACATGAATATACATGAATATAATTGGTTAACCAGCAGCCAAGTGGTTCAGTTCCCTGAACACTGGGACTTTGCTCATGAATTTATGCCTCGCCACTACAGGCTGGCCACGTGGAGCTTTCTAGGTTTTCCCCACATCTGTAATGCTTGAATAGGTGCCAGTTACTTTTAAAATGTCCTCCCAGAAGGCATCTTTCTAGGCAGATCGCCTAAGTATTGCATTGCCGTAACTTAATAAATTAATAAATAAAAATGAACATAATTACAATAAACAGAATTATACAATTTAAGTTTATTTTTTTATCATAGTTCATAATATAATAAGTAGAAATCAGCTAAAACTAATTATCAGTTGCGGGATTGCGCCTCGTGAGAAGACTGGTTGAGTATTTTATCGAGTTTTCTTAACAGGTTCAACACATGATTAGGTTAGTTTCTCATCAGTGGCGTGTTAGAGCTTCATGGAAGCCAGGCATATTTGAGTTAGGGATCCCATGTACAGTATAGTACAGTGTTGATTTCAAGGATTTTTTTAATGGGAAAGTTTTTGGTTGAATCTACTGATATTCTTGTTTGTTTTTTAATGCAACTTTCAAGTTCTGTATTGTGCCAGTGCACCCTACACCTGTGCCACACCGACACTGAAACATTTTCAGATATGGTCCGAGTTTAAACTTCGACAGTTTTACTACATTAATGATTTTATAAATGACGGTTTAGAGGCTCTCTGTTGGTATAGCCTCAGGCGATTGCTCTGTTTGCCCATAGGCTAATGTGCCACTATTTTTAGTACAAATCCTTCCGAGAGAGCTCTTCCCTTTGTGTCGTTACCGTATTCCATTTCTACTCCTTTATATTAAAAAGAGGAAGGGGTGCACTGGCACTAGTAATTGTTTTATATATCAAACATGGAAAATAAAAATAACAATTTCGCAACATTTTACACTTTTAATGATATGAAACTGTGCTTTGCAATTTGTTTCTGCTCCTAACACAATGAAGTGCTATAAATTAAGACACTTGGCGGGTTTCCTCATCTTTATTTAGTTGATACGTGTGAAAAAATTATACGTTGAGGAATAAAGATGAGGAAACCCGCCAAGTGTTTTAATTTTTAGCACTTCATTGTGTTAGGAGCAGGAACATTTTTCATGTTGACAGTTTTCCTTATTGAAAATCTTCTGAAGGAAAATTATTTTAAGTGTAAACAATTTCTTGCATTTTGTACGATAACTCATTTTTATAAAACTTGCTTTAATCTAAAAATTTTAAAACTTAATGAGAAAACTTGAAGATAATGAATTTAAAAACATTGTTTTTATCATTGACAATGTTGAAGTAAAACAAAAGTGGAATATCTCATACATTTGAACTTTTCATGGAGTATAGTTCTGTCGCACTCATATTTGTCCTTTTGCCATAACAGCGGCAAAAGACTCAGGACGTATGTAAAAATTGTGTACGTAGTATTAACAATGCCCTTGTAGGGCTGCTAGTTTGCTCCATGTGGACATTGTAGTACAGTGTTTCGTTTATATCTGCAATAATATGAATGTCTGTTTGCTTAGCATTTTGCTTGCTCTAACAATTATTTTATGTATCATTATACGTTGTCAGTCTGATGATTTGTCAGTTATCTGTATATGGGAAGTGCGTTAAGTTGTGGAGTGTTGTTTTTGTTAGTCATTAGTGTTAAGTTAATGATATTGAAATGATAAATAACTATCCTCACCTATAATAACTAGAATGATGTTTCAAGGCATTTTTGTCAAATTCTGGCTTCTCCAAAGTCATAGCAGAGTATTTGCAACAGTGGAGTTTCCACTGACAACCAACTCCAGCAATTTGGAGTACACTAATTTATTAAAAAGTAGGGTTGCTGACTACTACGTAATAGTTATTGCCAAGAATTTACCTTTCGAAAGAACTTTTAGAAAAGCTGGCTCCCATTCATATATTAACTTGTAAAGGAAACACGATGAACACTTGCACTTTTGATGCATACTATAATCATTAACTGGAAGATAATTGAAAACAATCTCCCAAACTTGAAACTTTACTGACCTGATTGAGGCATGGTTTCTGGTATATTCGTGCATGTGCTACAAGATAAACAAGATTTAGTTTTAATGAAAACAAAATATATTAAAATAGTGTTAACTTGTTAATACTTTTTTACTTTAAGTGTTCATTTCTCAATCCGCCTTTTAGCATATTATCTAGTAAGTCGAAATACTTCCAATTTGTTTTGTAAATTTCAGAAGTAGCTGCACCACTTCTTTTCGACTTATTTATATTGTTTTTTAACTTTGTGTATCTATCTTTCAAGTTTTTCCATTTTTTTATGGCTTCTTCAGCTAGAAAATATAACATTGTAAACGACTATATATAAAAGTTTCTATTAAAAATTTTATGTACTTACCTGAAATATTAAAAGCAGTTCCTATTGCTGTCCAATACGTGTGTTTAAAAGAAACATCTTTAAATTTCTTTTTGCTTTTGTCATATAGGAAAGGATAATTTTCGACCATTCCAATAAACGCTTCCATATCGAATGCCATATCTCCTCTGTTTCTTTCGTTAGTTTTCACAATGAATTTTGTTGAATCGTTTGCCATTAAAACACCATGTGATAGTATTTTCTCACGTTACTACCAGACGAACTGTTATTGGCTGATAGAAACGCGTCTTGGCGGCGGTTGCCGCAAAAGATAAAATTCAACCAACTTTTGTGGCACGAGAAAAGCGACACAAAATCAACTTCTGTGGTGAGAAAAAGTAACGTTATTTTGCCGCTTTTCCTTGCCGCGCCGCATGTGTGCATCCAGCTTAAGGGTTATAGAAAACTAGCAGTGAAAATTGTGAAGATGGACTCCAAATTAGAATTCTTAAAGGAGTGTTGGGTAAGAAGAATTTATATAATATAATAATAAAGTATAAATAATTATTTTGTCACACATATTATATGTATGCATTATGTGGCGTTCGTCGCACCACTTGATTATGTGTTCGCTGAGAATATATATAGAACCTGTAGTCATATATCTCATAGTTTGTTTTATTTACATAATGTACATAGAAATCTCGTTCTACAATATTGGTACAGTTGGTTAGGGTCCACGTGTTGGTACATGAGAGTAACCCGCGTCCGGAGAGTAGTCGACAAGTTGGGAAAAAGAAGTATGGCGGACGGCCTGCACATGCTTATATATCCGTCGCACCAGCGCCACCTGGATTTTCAGATGTAGCGCTAGTTACAATTATTAGGCCGCCACAATTATGTAAACACACTAGAATATTTGGATTTATTTGTAATTTATTTTATTATATTATAACTTTAAAATGTATCTTATCTGATTTGTGATGTTATTTATAATTATTTTCCAGTTTATACAGTATAATTTACCATATATAGGGTGATCGGAAAATATCTGGCCAAAATTTAAAGGCGGTTAGAGGGGACAAATATAAAAGGATTTGCAGTACAATGCTTGTTTGGAAACGCTGCATGAAGGTGGTAGAGGGCGCTGTGTAGGGTTTTGTTTTGGGCAAGGAGACTGTTAGTGCGTTGTTAGTCTTGGGAGTTTGATCCATTTTGGAGAGTTTGCAGGTGGGTTATCATTTGTTGTATTATTTCGTTTTGTGCCGTTATGGCTTGTCTGATTTTGGTTAATTGTTCAATCATAGAATCTTTTTGTGTGGGTGTCTTGAGTGTCGTGTGTAAGTTGAATGTTTGTAAGTTTTGCACTGTAGGGTTGTCGATTAGTTGGTGTTGGCTGAAGGGCTTTGTGTGCTTTTAGGTTTGAGCAATTGTGTTGATGTTGGTATTGTATAATGGTCTGGGCTTTAACAAATTCTGGGCATTTGGGGGAAGTGAATGGATGGTCCTTGGAGCAGTTAATGCGGGTTTGCTTTTCGGCTTGGCATTCGTTTCAGTTGTGGGGGAGATCGCATTGTTAGCATCTTTTGTTTCCCTTGCAATATGGTTGGGTGTGCCCAAATTTTGCACAGTTTAGGCAAAGTCTGGGGCATTCATAATATTCTTCAGTGCAGTATGAGGTGAAAAAGATGCAGAGTTTATCAGGAATGGAACTAGCAGCAATGTTTGTTTTGTGAAGAGCTAGGATTCGAACTGTAGATGTCGGTCCGATAGGCAATTGCAGGTGCTTCAAGCATTTCATCTTAAATTTGTTACCTTTTTACGGATATTCGACATTTAAACTGATGACTGAAGCAGGGTGAAATTGGATCTTCCTGGAATTTAAGGTGTCTCCTCTCCCCAAAGTGAAATGCACTAAGAGCACCCAAGATGGAAACTGACATTTGCAAAAGCTATCCCAGCTGAAAGTAGGTGCAACTTTCCTAATCTTATTCCTGACCACCCAGTCTTACAAGCATGAATACAAATGTTATAACGACTCTGCGCAGGAAAACTTATCATGGGGGCTTCCCCCTCCAACCAACCAAATCTCACTGGAAGTGGCCCCAAAGGACGCTGACAACTTTCCAAAAGACTATTGGTCTTGGAATTACGAACCAGATTCTGACGAACTCCTCAACTGTATTCAGGACCACTCCATTTTTTTGAACAACCCTAGTATTGCAGATTTCGCTGACTGTTATTTATGTAACTGAGGAAACTTAGCCATACAAAGATATCACAGTAATGTCACTAAATGAAAAGGTAAAAGTTCCGGTCAATATCAATGTTGTTTTTTCAGAGGTATGCCAGAAAACCTACAAAAATTTATAACATGAGATATCACTTTAAAAAATCCAGCAACGAGTTGCATAACTTTTTCGTGATGTATGATGTTGCCATTTTTTTCATATTTTATTTTTCAAATTTTTATTATTTTTACTATTATAAAATGGCAAAAAGCTAAATCTGAGGGAAAGGATCAGTTTTTGACGAATATTAAATGATGATAACGAGTAAAATCTTTATTAAAATAAAGTCAACCCTATACACATGACCTGCACTATCTCCTCCACCCTCTTGACGTTAATTACCAAAATTGAACCGCATAAATTTTTTTAATAAAGAAATATCTATACAGAATTTGAAAAGTATTCGGACAAAAACTACAGGAGTTAAGCTTCAAACACATTTAACAACATCGTGCCCAAACAGACACAAATCCACACGTATAGAAAAAATCCATCAAATTATTTTGCTTTTCTCGACTTTTTAAAGTGTCCTCACTTCAAAAATGTGAAAATATTAAAAGTTCATTTTTTCACCGATTACTGCACTTTCCTCTGTTATAAATAACAGACAGGAAAGTAATAACTTAATTAAAAGTTGGGTAAATAAGTTTGAAATGGACAAAAATTAGTAATTTCATCAAATTAATAACAACTAGTGACTGAGTATCTTACTGAAGTACTGAAGGAGGGTTATTTCTATGAAATTGCAAATTCATTGCGGTTAACAGCTAGACTCCGTGAAATTGAAACAGATTAAGAAGAGAATTTTGAAAAATCCTTAGTGTGCATTTTCATCACATAACCATAACTGTGCATTAAATTTTACCTCTTTAAATTCAGTGGTTTGCTCTGGGCAATGATGAATTAATCAGTCACATAATCAATCAGGACATGTAATTTTATATATTTAGATAGATTTATTATTATTCTGTTAAAACTACAATGAGATATTCTATGTTTAAAGAAGATAAATAAAAAACAAGTAGACAACTGCGGTTTTTGTGTAGATATTCTTCGAAAAAGTGTACAATAGAAAACTAAATACTTATGTTGAAGAACTTCTGTTTGTAACTTGACATATTTACTCTGACAAGTTTAGGGTAGTCAGAATTTAATATTTGTTGGGTAAGGCAAAGATTTGATGATGATGATAAATTTGAAACATACTGTATCAATACTACAAGTGTAGATGTTGAAAAATGTTTATGGAAATGTCTGTTGTCGACCATCCGTATGCTTCTCATTCATAAGCCAGAAGTGGTGGCTAAATCATTGTTACCTATTAAAAGACTACCAGAAGGAACTCGAGGAGCCAAAATATAAACCTTAAAATATACAGGAAAAACTTTTCGAGCAGAAGGAACTTCACCAAAACAAACAAAAACATTTAAAATCATCTATAGGCTGTAGTCGTCGAGCACTATAGTCCTTGTCCAGTCGAAGTTGTTGGATCCCAGTCATACACAGCAGATCTTCTTCGGTGCCATATGGAAAAAGCGTGAATTTCTCGATGTCGCTGACGTCACCCTTGCGAGGCTTTCTGGTGGCGTCCGTAGACATTCGCGGCTTTAGTACTCCCCTGCGAGTACTAACAATATCTTAAGTTGAAACGTACCTGTCATCTAGAGTGGGTTGTGACTGATGCTTTGGTTGCTTCAGGGCTCGTTGGTCGTGGGGTTTCCTTTTTTGTGTCGGTTGAGACGCATGTTGTAAGGTCAGTGACAAAAGCTGGTTTCAGACGGTCAATGGTGACAGTTGTTTCTTTGCTGTTAATGTTTATCCTGAATGCTGGAGTGTTCAAGTACTCGGAATGGGCCATCATATGGGGACTGCAAAGGTCTATGTGTGGTGTCGTGGCATACAAAGACGTGCGAGCAGGTCTGCAGATCGTGGAATATAAACGTTTGATGAGTGCCGTGATTATGCAGTGAAACAGGACGTAATTGTCGCATTCTGCAAGAGAGATCAGAGATGAAATTGGACATTTCTATCGTACTGTCATTGCTGGTTACAAAAAATTCACCACGCAGGCAAAGTGTTTGTCCATAAACTAGCTTGGCGGCGGTGGCGTCAATGTCGTCTTTGTAAGCGGTCTGGATTCCCTAGAGTACGATTGGCAGGTCGTCTGTCCAGCGATTGGAAGAGTGACACTTGATTGCTGCCTTGAGTTGCCAGTGGAATCTCTCGATTATTATGTTGGCAGCTGGATGAAAGACGGTGGTGTGGATCCTTGTCGTCCCTGTCAGCACTATCAGTGTTTTAAACAGGTGGGACTCGAATTGTCGTCCCTGGTCGGTTGTCAATCGTTGTGGAATGAGCAACTCAGCCATCGAAAAATGTGGTGGTGGTAGTGCTAGTGCTGCTGTTTTTTCAAAATTTTAAGCTAACAGTGTTTCAGGAGGAGGATTAACGTTAGCTTTTAAACCAAAAAAGTGATCTAATTGTTAATGGTATTCAAAAAGGAAGTTGACCACTTCCAGATTTTCTTCTCTGGTCTTTTCTCCTTCTATAAGTTAATATTAAATTTCGCCACTTTTGATCACATTCCACTGCTCCTGCGTTGATACCTTTTTTTTTTTCAATTTTAAACTGGCATCTCCCCATAGTTTTACTTTTTTGCAATTTGGTTTTTCAAATAGTGAGTCCATTTCTTGCCGAATTTCAATAAGCTTTTTTACCGAAAATGATGTCCAAACAGTTTCCTATGAAAAATGAAGTTTCATCAGCATATTTAAAATAGTTTTATAAAATTTACACTTTAACATTACTGTTACTAAGTAAAAAGGCTACTTAGACATGTTATTCAATAACAAAAATATAAAGAATATATATTTTAAATGAAACTAATACAATTAAATACTTACAGAATCTGATTTGTTTGTTTGTTATTTGTTAAAACTGAGGCTGTACTAGTATTTAAATCTAAGGTAACTGCAATTTAAAATAATACGATTACTTTTTTCATCTATTCACCTAATAAGTTTTACTTAAACATATATCAGACATACATATAACTATAGTACTTAAATATAATTTAAACTATTTCATTTACATTTTACAAAATAGATTATAGAATTTTAAAAAATATCTATTAAATTATCTAACCTTTATTTTCTGTGCTCTCATGGCTGGGAAACATTAATTTAAAATACTGTTTTTTAATTAAAGGCATTGTCTGGAAAATATAAATTATAATCAAATCTCAAAATACAAGAACTCATATACAATAATAATTGAATTATTTTCTATTATTCTCTATTCAATTTGCACATTTAAGTATTAAATATAACATAATAATTAATATATTACATATAATTGAATTATATAAAACAATTGATAACAGCTATACTTATAATTCAAGAGTACATTTAATCTGTAAATATACCTGTTCTTAATCTTTCCATGAAGTTCTTGTCGACAATTACCTCGACCTTTTTGTTATCGCCGGTTAATACGACATTATACATGCAAGCGACTGTTTTGCTTTAAACGTGTAGCAGATGTAAAAGCTGCTTTATGTTCGCTGCAGCAACCTCTTGCAGCAAACGTTTAGAAATGGGTTTCAGAGTGTTCGCTGTTAAGCAATTCTCGAGCGCTGCATAAAGAAACACAGCCTTACTAGACGATACTGTCACTTCGCGCATGCTCAGTTTTGCTATTTTGTTAGCAGACGATAGTTTTTTGTGGAAAAAAATTTTTATTTTGATTGTTATCTCACATTTCTTGTTAAGATAGTATTTAAATTAAAAAAATATTTTCACAAATAAAAGTAATACAGTATATACTGTATAAATTTATTACAGTTAGATATGTTTTAAAAGTGGAATATTTCATTTTCTACAAAAAGAGGATTTTTCAACTTATTATTTTATATACTGTATTCGAAAAAATAATATAGAATTATTGATGACAACGAAATTAAAACTAGTTCACTGCACTATATTGCAGTGCCTCTAGCCAGCAGCAGAATTCATGGCCAACCTTGGGCAAGATGGGGTACCCCATCTTGTTCCCATCATATTGCCCCAACGTCCACTTTTCATAACTGCAAACATGGGAACACAGGTCAACTTTATTTCAAAACAAAACAATTTCAGTCTTAAAGGTTACTTCGAATACCATAATATTTTCATCTAAAAGTAATGTAAAAGTTCACAATGATGCTTATCAACATATAATTGTTTTACAATTTGTCGATTAAGCATTGTACTTTTTCTAATAATCATTTTTTTACATATTTGCCATATTTGCTTCGTGGCGTTTTTCAACACCAAGTCTGTAATTTCTAAACCATTCTTCTTCTTCTTCTTTTCTGCACTTTTTGTTTGCAGATGCTTTTGGTGATGGAGATTTTTTAGTTGTATTAATATTTTCATTTTTTTTGTTATGGCAGCAGAATTATTAAATTCAGAAGTTGAACTCGCAAATGAAACAGGCTCTACAGCTGGGTTCTTTTTAAATATTTCGTCCAACTCAGCAGTGTAACGGCACTTCCATCTACATGATCCACTTTTATTATTGTTATCTTTTATTATTTTATAATTATTTTTTGTAGATTTAAATTTATTTTCACATTGAAGTGCTGTTACGGAATAGCCATAGTTTATAAAACTATTGAATATTTTTCCACACTTGTTTTTTTTTTAAATATGGAGATGAAAACATGCTTTTGTTTATTTTATATTCATCAAGAAGCAAGTGTGTGGTTTCATCATTCCAATTAGATGTGACAGACTGACTTCCAGGAGATGCATCTGTTCTTTGTTTTATGTTTGGATCAACTGAAAACATAAATAATTTAATTATAAAAGCCTCACGAATAAAAAAATCATCATTTCAAACAGGAGGTGGGCCTTCAGTTAATTTTTGATTAACTGAAGTTGAAGAGAGAGTTTTAAATTTAATTGGTATAACTGCTGTTTATGGAGAATCCCAAATTGATGAGGCAGGAGTTTAGGTAATAAAAATTATATTGAAATTAAAACATGCTTATTAAACTACAGTAATTATAGGAATTGTGTGTATTATAGGAACCAAATGGTGCACAAGACTTATTAAACTGTATGATTGACAATAGTAATTCTTGTGTACAATCAATTAAGAGAACAGAAGATGAACAGTTGCATATTTTTAAAAATATACAACAAGCAATGTATTAAATTAAATGGCCAAAAATATTGAATGGAAGGCAGCAGCAGCAGAAAATAAGGCTGCTGCTTTGCATGAAATTGCTGGGTGGGTTGTGACTGATGCTTTGGTTGCTTCAGGGCTCGTTGGTCGTGGGGTTTCCTTTTTTGTGTCGGTTGAGATGCATGTTGTTGTAGAGTTGGTGACAAAAGCTGGTTTCAGACGGTCAATGGTGACAGTTGTTTCTTTGCTGTTAATGTTTATCCTGAATGCTGGAGTGTTCAAGTACTCGGAATGGGCCATCATATGGGGACTGCAAAGGTCTATGTGTGGTGTCGTGGCATACAAAGACGTGCGAGCAGNAATTATACAGGTACTATACAGTGTAATTTTTATTTACATATTTACATGAAATGGCTCCTGAGGAATCGTTTTTTAATTTCTTGACGTTTCACTTGGCAACAAAGGCAATCCGCAAGTCTGGATACTGTAGGAAATTCCATATCTCCCATCATTCCATCATATAAATCTATATTCTTATCTTTCTATATCATGTTCCAACATTTCAGCTCTCTTTGTAAGTTCAGCTAACTTTATATCCATTTCTATTTTTCTTGATTCTTCACTATATAACTGGATTGCTGTATATTCGATCTTTCTATATAATACGTCTCTGTAATCCAAAAATATTGTAGATGGACTCTCAGCCAATTTTCAGTTAGGAACTACAATTTTATTTTCAAAAATGACAAATGCATTTCAGGTTGGTACAACACATCCAACCCCTCTTCAGTGCTAATTTTAAAAACAATAAAAAACAAAAATAGTCAGTTCATGACATCATATACAACAAAAAAATTTTTCCCACGTACTTACTCTTAAAAATAAAAATTGTGTATGGGCTACCAACACCACTATAACACCAACACCTGTTTTTCATCTATACATCGTAAAATTATCGTACAAGCTTAAAGAGCACTTGAATTGTTTAATACCACCGTATAACATCACCTCTAAAAACAAATTATTTTATGACTATTTTGCAGAATTAATAATGGTGTACTATATTCAAGAGAAATTTTATGTACTATGCACATATTGTGTAAAATGGCACATGCATTAATTATTAAACCAGTTTTATAAGGTGAATAATTTAACACCCTGTGCTTGTGTAAACATCTGAATCAGGACTTTAGAAGTCCATTACATCGTTCTACAATGATTCTTGTTGATGTCAAGCTGCTATTATAGTTTTGCTCATTTTGTTGCTGAGCATCTAATATAGGTGTCAGAAGCCATGGTTCCATTGGATAGCCACTGTCACCTATAAAAAGAAATAAAACAATTTTGATAAATGGTTGGTTGGTTGGTTAAGGTTTTTTGGCGCAAGGGCCCTTTAGGCCATGCTGCGCCATGACAAAAGGTAAAATATAACAAAACTAAATATATATAACACAAAATATAAATATGACACAAAAACGTAAATAGAAACAAACAAACAAAACAACAAAATAGATATAAGCATATAATAAATAAATAAATAAATATATAAATAATTAATTAAATTTCTTTATAAATATTTACGACTTTCAAAAAGTTCAGTATCTTATCAAGATTTGGCCTCTGGCCCAAAATCTCTTTAAAACTTGCATTTCCAAAATGCTGTCTACGTATCCTCTCAGAGGCAATGCAGTTGTAAAGTATGTGTTTAACACTTACAGTACAGTTACAATATTGGCATAATGGCTGATCTTCACCCTTCAAAAGGTACAGATGAGTCAACCGAGTATGCCCAATTCTCAAACGAGTAAGAATTACTTCAGATCTCCTGTCATACTGTTTATTACGTGTCCAATTTTCTATATTCGGCTTGATCTCGTGTAGTTTATTGTGGATTTGTGCATTCCACATGTTTTGCCATCGCTCTGCTAGTCGTTTTTTAACAACTAGCTTCAAATCACCTCCTTCAATAGGCATTATATGCTGTGAAGGACTAGCTGCCTTTGCAGCTGCGTCCGCTTCTTCATTTCCTTTTATACCTACATGGCCTGGGACCCAACAAAATTTTACAAAGAAATTACTTGCAATAAGATGGCAAAACAGTTTATGAATTTTAATCACTATGGAGTGGGAACTAGGTTCACACGAGATCAAAGCCTGAAGTGCACTAACTGAGTCAGTGTATATAACACAGCAACGATGACCTTTCCTATTTATATACTTTAGAGCTAAATAAATAGCATGCAACTCTGCAGAAAAGATAGAAGAATTTGATGCAATTTGTTCTGCCACAATTTCATCCTGGCAGACGAAAGCTGAGCCAACGTAATCATCAGATTTAGATCCATCTGTATAAATAGGAATTAAATTCCTGTCACAATGTTGAATTTCTGCAAAGTGCTGTCTATAGACGTAGTCTGGTGTGGATTCCTTAGGAAACTGCTTTAAGCTAAGGTCAACATTTATCACAGGAGTTGACCAAGGAGATATACTACAGACCTCTAGCTGTGAAATGTTGCTTGTGTTAAGGTCAATCGTGCTACTCACATTCTCCGTTCTTATGGGGAATGTAGGGACACAACTAGGGCGAGTTTCAAATAACCTTTTCAGCTGAGTATCTAATACTCTATAATCGACTGAAGGTTTAGAGTTAGATTTCTGCTTTATATAGTAAAATAGAGACAACTGTTCTCTCCTAAGAGACAGTGGAGGCTCATAAGCATCCACATACAAACTTTGGACAGGGGAAGTTCGGAATGCACCAGTGCACAAACGCAGTGCTTGATGATGGATTGGATCCAGCATCCGAAGAGTAGATTCTCGCGCAGAGCCATAAACAATGCATCCGTAGTCCAGCTTAGAGCGGACAAGGGCCCTATAAATCCTGAGCATAGAAACTTTGTCTGCTCCCCAGGATGAGCAGCATAATACCTTTAAAAGGTTTAGAGATTTTAAACATCTACTCTTCAGGTTGCGCAAGTGTGGCAAGAATGTCAGTTTTTTGTCAAAACAAACACCCAAAAACTTAGTCTCATTAACAATTGGAATTTTAACTCCATTTAAATATATTTCAGGATCCAGGTGCAAACCACGCCTTCGGCAAAAGTGAATGCACGAGGTCTTCTCTACGTTGAAACTAAAACCATTGGTCTTGGACCAATTTTCTATGCGATTTAAAGAGGTTTGCAGTTGTCTCTCAATGAAACTCATGTTACTAGACTGGCAGGAGATCTGAAAGTCATCCACATACAAAGAGTGTTTCACACTAGGGGGAAGACAGTTAGCTATGCTATTAATTTTAATTAGGAACAGAGTCACACTCAAAATAGAGCCTTGAGGAACACCTTCTTGTTGTGTGAAAGGCCTAGATAAAGTGTTGCCCATCCTGACATGAAATCTTCGATTCTGTAGGAAGTTTTTTATAAAAATCGGCAAATTACCCCGCAGTCCGAATTCGTACAGATCACGGAGTATCCCGTATCGCCAACAGCGATCATAGGCCTTCTCTATATTGAAAAATACAGACACTAAGTGCTGTCGTCTAACAAACGCTTCGCGTATAGATGTTTCAAGGTTTACTAAGTTATCAGTGGTACTTAAATGAATTTTGCCATACTTTCATATATAATTAATGTGCTTTCATATATATATATATATATATATATATATTATATTGTATGTAAAGCGAAATGAAAAACATACATGTTAATAAATATTATAAAATAAAGACAATTGACATTGTGAAGCCATGGTCTTCTGTCTTGTTTTCATTAAACTTTTAATATTTTTACTGTTCTATTTATATATAATAAATCAAATATTCTAAACTTTCTAATAAATAACTAAAAATAAATCGAATATTACTTCATAAACATATATGACGCATTATTTAGATAAATCTAAGAAATATGTAATATTCAATATCAAAAAACTGTTGGTTAAATTTTACTAACCTATTAACCAATCATTATTTTTTGTTTGGATTCTTCCCTCTATAAAAGCTCGTCTTAAGTTGCAGCTTTTCCATATAAACGAATCGTGTTGATCCAGGAAATTTTGCATTAATGCTAACTATTTTAATGTTTGGATCACACACCTGACAAATAATGAAAATATAATAATTCATTGTATTATTTTTGTGTTACGAAATGATATTTATAATTTAATAACAAATTCGATAGTTTATGTACTAAAGTCATTTAAAATATAATAAAAAAGTTAGCCTTTTACTTACTATTTGTGTATTTATGGAATGATATCCTTTTCGATTGACATATGTAAATTCCTTATGATCGGGATCATTAAGTGATGGTGCAATTATAGGAATGTTAGTTCCATCAATAGCACCTATCACTCCTGGAAAGCCACCTAAACTCATGAATTTTTGTTTTACTAATGTCATCTCTGTTTCAGAACTTGGAAATTTTATCCAGCGATGAAGAAGGATGACGTTTATTGCCTTGCTTACTGATGGCTGGCTAATTTCTAAAGTGTTGTCTTGAGCTACTGGCATCTGATAAGAACCAGAAGCAAAAAATCGAAGAGCACATAATACCTACAAGAAAACAAATTTAATAAAACTATAATGCAGCTCACAGATATATATTAAATTTCAAAAAGTTATCTATAAAAATTTTTATAAGCATATGTATACTGTATTCAAATTCATATTGTTATATGAACATCAACAATTTTGTATCAAAAAATCTAAGAGCACATAATACCTACAAGAAAACAAATTTAATAAAACTATAATGCAGCTCACAGATATATATTATATTTCAAAAAGTTATCTATAAAAATTTTTATAAGCATATGTATATTCAAATTCATATTGTTATATAACCATGTTAAATTGTGTATTAAACAAAATCTCCATGCAACTTTAAAATGTCATTATTTGGAAAACATATTCTCTTATACACAATTTTCATATATTCTCAATAATTTTATACATTTATTTTTCTATAAATAAAAGAAAGTTAATTCCATATTACTCTGAATACATATTTTATTTTAAAATTTGCTAAATGATTATTACTCTTTAATTATAAATACATTTTATAATGTATCTTATGTGTAGTATATTTTATAATTGGTTACAATAATTTAAAAGTTATACTTTTATATTATATACAGTATAGCGAAAGCAGTAAATGTTAATATTAATTAATTAATGTATCAAACTAGGGTATAAAGTTTAATTTCTTCAAAGCTGCAGCTTATATTGTATATATAAGAAATAACCCGCATATACTAATCTGCACGAAACTTTTATATATTTATTAGCTGCAAGGACCCGCTTCGCTGGGTTTTTATTTGTATGTAATACAGTTTTTCTTTTATATATANCTTAGTTTATTAACATTATAAAGCTACTTACTTTTATTTCTGCAGATAGAGCATTTTTCTTAAAACACTTTGGCTCTAGCGTATCTCATAATTCATTACATATATATATATAACTAATGGTTTCGGAAGACGATGGAGTTGTTTAAACCATATATCGTTCAGCCAAAAAGCATCAGCTCAAAGATTAAACTGAGATTCGCGATGTCGAATTCTAATTTCCTCTCTCTCCAATTGTTTGTGAAGTAATATCATTCTCACACCGAATGACGCCATGTTGTTTATACTTTCGTTATGTTCCTAACGGCAGGTCGAGAGTGACCGATAACAAAAGCTTAGTTATCACACGTGGCTATAAAAAACAAAACGTACGGCTCAGAATAGCATTTTCACGGCTGATTAAATGCGAATCACGTGGTTCTGATAGAAACTGGTTTTTATCGTATTCGTTAGCTTAACGATACTACTCAGAATAGGTCCTAAGGTCTACATATGATGATTGTAGTCGACCGCAGACCTTAGGTTTCTGTTTGGTAGATGAACCAGATTTAACTGTCATCATTGTTTCATCATGTGTGGACCTCATTATGTAAACATCCTTGGTGTCTTCCATTTTATTATCATTGATTTATTTCTGTACATTGCTATTGTCTCCTTTTTTTTAATTTTGCGGATGTCACTTACTTAGGAAGATCTTTGCAATTTTTTACCATCCGAATTAAGTCTGTTTGATGGGACACGAGGTAATCGGAGAGAAACGGACTGGTATTATAATTATCTATTCCTATACAATATCCTTTGTCTAGGAATTTCTCCATCAACGAAAGCACGATATTTGTCGAGTGACTTTCTGTGAAAGGGTCGACATCGGATAAGTTTATTGGTATTTCGGTCCCCTTCCCCGTATAAATTATAAAATTATATACATACTCAGTATTTGCTTTACAGACTAAAAAAGTTTCAATGCTGAATTTTGCGTGTTTCATCGGAATATATATTCTCCATGATAATCGACCCTTCTAGAGGACGAGACTCATCTATTGAAATACTTCGTGATGGAGTGTAAGTTCGTTGCTCGTAAAATGCAAAAATAAGAGTAACAATAAAAATCTTTCTCTTACTATTACTTCGTTGAATATGGGGGTTCTGATTAGTAAATTTGTAGAGAAGTAAGATTGCAGAGTCGGCTTGTTGACAATCTCCATCAGGTGTAGCATCCCCTCTAGCAATCTAATTTCACGTGGATTTGTTGGCTTCGAACTTCGCATCCAGCTCTTCCTTTTTAGACCGAGAGGACTATCGGTCACTTCTTTTATTTTGTTTTCAGCGAACTTGTTGGTTTCCTCTTCTATAAGTTTGACTATCCTGTGGTTGGACAGCTGCTCAAAAATTCCAATCACATTGTCAGGATTTGCTATTGAAATATTTACTCCCAGAACACCAGTGAAACGAAATTGTTCTCGAGAAGCTGAAGGAGTAAAGGCCATGTATCTGAAGTTGTAGAGGATTGTTCATCACGTATTTCGTCATCACTACTCTCGTAAGGTCACCGACTTTGAGGGTAATACGTTAATTGCGTGTCAGGAAAACATAGGATCAAACCGTATGTAGGTGGTGGTGGTAGGAGACAAAGATGACAAGTGTCTTACACGAAAACCGTTTATTTTGACATAGGTTAACTTACATAATGACAATAACAATGCGATTTAGATCGGCTTTGGTGGGTGTTCCTTGATATAGACGAACAGGCGCTGACTGGTGTTCCAGGCTTGACAGGAGAGTGTCCATTGGACAGGGGCCTCTGTCCAGTGATGTTGAGGATGCTCGTAGATTTTGGTCACTGGTGGATATCTTGGTCCGAGTGGAGAACTGCGGAGAATCGGTTCGGAGAGAAGCGGCTGAGAATCTCTCTTGGCCTTGATATTCGGGGGTTTTATAAGATTTTCCCCGAATCTCACCCTTTTGATTGGTCCCGTTTACCCTCTCCCTTACCCTGATTGGTCATTCTTTTGTTTTTATGTGAAACTTGAGACTGATCTGGGTCGGGAAAAGGTTGGAGAGGTGATGACGGGGTTTTAATGTTCACTCTTGTATTTTTCTTCATTATGGCCCTTTTCTTGGACATCTTTGAACTTAAACCGTCCACCAGATGTTCTTGTGGACCTTTATTCCCTACTGCATTCGGACTTAACAGATGTCCCTTTTGCTCTTAGACCCCCCCTTTCTTTCAATTGCTTCGACCCGACACTTGTTTGCGAGCATCTCCACAAAGCTTTTTCTCTCTGTCGACATTCCCCCCTGTTGTTTATCATCGCATCACGTTCGTTTTACAATTTGAAAAAGTGTTCTTCCCATTGGGTTCTGTCATTAACACACCCTCTTGACCTGATTCTATCTTTGAAACTCTCCGACGTAATAGTTTGTAATTAGTTGTAATTTCGATGCGCTTTTATGACCCTCACACTCTCTTCAAAATCGTCACTCCCAAAATAGCTATTCTCATCAGATAGAGTAAATGATTTCTCAGATGCTAACAGTCGTTCATCTACATCTTTATTGGCAAAACGTTTGGCCATGTTGCGGAAAGATGCCCACAAAGATAAAAAATTTAAGAGCGAAAGATAAAGGTTTCCTTAGTTCGAAATGCAAACAAGAAATCAAGGATGATGACGTGCAGTAGAAAATATTCCCAAACAACAATATAATAATAAACAAACTAACTAAAACATGCTAAGAACTGTAATAAACATTTCTTTTGAAAAATAGCCTACATCTGTTTTAAATCAAACACTTTCAAAACTAAATAATTAGGCCTACCTTTTTTAAATTTCATGCCAATTTCAAATTATTCTGACATTATATTGTGCCATAATTTCGAATTTTTCATACACAATAAAATGTACTATTCACTTTGAAGAGAAAAAAGCGTAGAAAAACAAACACTCTTTATATAGCAGAAACATATATATATCTAAACTTATCGTGCAATTAAATTTAACGTTAAATTTTATAAATTTTCCGTTTGATGGGTATTTTCCATTATAAAAAGTAACTTTTTCTATTCAGCTTACGACTTCGAAATGCCTAAATCCGGCGAGGTGTAAGGCACGTACTAGATTTCTCATTCCTATACTTGTATAACTTAAAACTATATCAAGTTCATGATCAAAAGTAATTAAACGGACTTAATTAAGTAATAAATTTGGGGAACGTAAAACATTTTTTATTGCTTCTGTAATTAATAATTTCGAATGAAGCACTGTCGGACTATTATATCTAATATTTAAAAATCAAGAAAATGAACGAAATATTTAGGATGTATTGAACACGGTAAATATTGAACAAACAAATACGATTAAGAATTGAAAAAGTTTAATTTCAATTAAAGTAAAGTAAAATTAGACATATCAATTTAACTATTTAGTCCACGCCAATAATCAATGATATTTTTTTTGGTGTTGGAACAAACTCGACTTCCAAAAAAACTGTTGCAGACAGTAGTTACATGAGTAGATCTTTTTTCCAGTATGAAAATGTTCGTGTTTTTGCAAACTTTCACGTCGTCCATATGCATTGCCATACTGTTTGCAGACAAAAGGTCTTTTTCCAGTGTGGGTTCTGTAATGTCTAGTTAAGGATTTCTTGTCTGAAAACTTATTCTTGCAATACTGGCACACAAAGGGTGTTTCCGTCTTGTGGATAACCGTGTGCATCAGTAGTGCGTTGACAGAGTGGAATCGCCGACTACACACTTTGCAAGTCAATTCGAGACAAGAAAGATCTGTAAAATATAGTTAATAAATATATGAAAACCAATTCTCAACCTATTGTCAATATGAGATCAGCCGGGGTTACGGAGTAAGTAGTACTCAAGTAACGCTTAATCGGCACCCAGTTGGTAAAACTAGTTCTCCAAGGTNGCTGATGCTTGGTCAAAGTTTTCTTGTCTAAAAATGTATTTTCACAATACTGGCACACAAAGGGTGTTTCCGTCTTGTGGATAACCGTGTGCATCAGTAGTGCGTCTACAGACTGGAATCGCCGACTACGCACTTTGCAAGTCAATTCGAGACAAGAAAGATCTGTAAAACATAATTAATACATATATGAAAACCAATTCTCAACCTATTGTCAATATATTACATAAAAATATAAATTTAACAAATAGTTTAAAAATAGTGGGCATAAAATTTTTATGGTAGATAGAAAACTAATTTTTAGTCTTATCATAAGTTTCCTTAATTTAAAATGTAAAGGTTACAATCTACTTTAATTTCATTGCACAATAACGTTTTATTTTGGTGTTGACAAATATTACCAACAGCCATAAATAATATCAAAATGAATGTATTTGTGTGAAATACAAATTAATTTAAATGTCATTGGCAATATAATTTTCTTCTTTGTTACATTCTTGTATCATTTCTTACGACTGGCTTTAATTTTTGTCTTCGGTAAACTCAATTCTTCACTTTTTACTAGTGTGAAGATCGCGAATACCATGGGCAAAGAAATAACTTTTAGGATAGTCTTTAATTTGCATACAGAATAGAGGAATATTGATCGGATGCCAGCTACAAACTCTATCCCTTAACTTATTACTTAATTTTAGTAACAAAAATTCAATGAACAAATTATATGTTACGACTAATTATTATCTACTAAAAATGAAAAATAGATCTAAGACAAGAAAGAAGTTGTAATGTAAAGATGAAAAGAAAGAAATAATCAGGTACCCAATAATTTCAGCGTTTTTCACGGTGAATTTTCGTAAGTTGAGTGAACCTGTCGATTCACGGCGAATGAAAATTACTTTCCTAAGGAATATCGATTTTACTGCACACTCCAGAACGAAAGAAAACACCCTTCTCAGTTTTCGCTATCCTCGTTTTCTTTTCTTTTCGAAGAGTCCGTTTCGTCTTCACTTAGTTCCAAAATCTTCGAGAGTCTTCCTCACGTGTTCTTTCCTCTCTCGTATTTTTACTTTTAATTAAAGTTTATTAATGACAAAGACAGATACATGACATCAGACGTACTGATGTAAAGCCATTCAAAAGTAGCAACTTTAACATAATACACAAAGGACCGATATATAGTGTGCACAACAGATTCTGCTTTAGAGCAGAGATTGCCCGAGTAGTACAAATTTAGTTTCGAGGGTAGATACCCTATATTTCACATATTTAGCTGAGGTTCGCGACATATTGTAATGATGACTTTAGTCCAGTTAACTGCCGTACGTCCAGAGATACACAGTGGGAGCACTTGTAGGTTACAATTAAGTCCAATCGTCTTTAAAAAGATAGTTGTTATTTATTTCCTTCCATGGTAGTGTGTAGTAAAATCTTTCCCTGTGAGGAGAGATTGGTCACTTTTTATCAAAAGGTTTACCTCATCTTTTATTTTTCTGATGCATAAGGTGGAGTTCAACTTTTTGTTATCAAAATGAAGAGTGCATCTTGCCTTCCAGATGGTTTTTTTGACAAGTGCAGTCATCCAGTTGAGGCTGTAGTTATTATAATCGGTTACAGGAAGGTCAGTATGATAAATGATGTTATTCCAGCACAGGGTAATGTTAAAGATTTTGTGTAGCCACGTCCATATTTTGTTGGCAGTGGAGCACTCGTAGAAAAGATGGTAGGTACTCTCATCTTTGTTACATCTCGGGCACCTGGCACTCCTGAGAAGATGATATTTATGAAGAAATTCTTTCGTCATGGTGATGTTGTTTATTATATGCCAAGTGGTCTCTTTCCACTCTGAAGGAAACCTTCCTACATTGATCCAGCATTCCTTCCAGTTGGTCATATTATCGCTTAGGTTGGGGTTAGGGCTTTGAACAAATATGCTTATGGAAATTATACATGGTTTTATATTTTCCTTTAAGATGTTGGCAGACAGGAGGTTGTTGATGGTGGATCTCCATACACTGTATTGTTTATTATTGTCCAGCAGAAAAGGTTTAGAAAATTAGACAGAATTAGAAAACCCAACAAATAGGGTATAACATTTTTTGCAGGGCTTATCACACCAAGGCCGACTGAAAGGAGGACCAGAACTTTTATAAAAAAGGGTGGTCTTTAATAATCACATATCAAATTTAGGTAAGTATGCATTTCAATTACAAGGACCCCCTCATCAGCTTACAAACACATGGTAACAACGTAACAAATACAAAACCAATAACCTGTCAATACACCGGGATAATCCACGTATGCAGTGCACTGCATTTACAATTTCTCAATGTAACACGTACACTAAACTAAATTATCAAGTATAAATCAGATTACAATGACCATGTGGTATAACATATTAACTCCACCAGTAAATGTCTTAGTTTCTCCTACATTTTCCAAATTCTGGTAGACGGTTACACTATTAATAATAAATATTGTTAGGTATATTAAACCATAAATAAAAGGGAAGTTAACATTGAACTTACTCTTATTAAACCAATTGGTAACCAGATTTTAACAGAACAAAATACATCCGATAAGCCATTGTGAAGTCAACTGCACTGACCATCTGCATTTTACAACGTAATGTGCCTATACTCTTACATCTGTTCAGCATCTGTTTCAAGGTTAAGTGTAAACAATGTCAATCCACCCTTCATGTAGCTTCAGTCCCGTGTTGTTATTAATTCTGATGTTTTCCTGTATCTTCAAAATTTCTAGGTGTTCCTGTAGTCTTCTTTTTAGTTGATTGTTTTCTGTCATAATACACTTGATGCTGTCTTTTAAAATTTCACACCCTTCAGTGTTGCAATGTTGTGCCACTGATGATGATATCAAATTATTTTTGATGGCATATATATGTTCTTTAATTCTTGTCTTTAATTTTTTCCCAGTTTCCCCTACATATTTTTTTTTATGTGAACAACTGCAATCCAATGAGTAAACTACATTATTTTTTTCCAGATCATTATGTTCATTGTTACCATGTTTACTGATTAACAATTTTGCTATGGTGCTTGTGTGGTTTGGTACTAAAATAATATCTAGTTTTTTTAATTCATTTTTTAATTTTTCAAAAACACCAAAAACATATTCTATTTTTAGGTACACAGTCTTAACTTCTATTGGTTGTCTATTTAACGGTATATTTTTCCTTTTGTCTTTACAAGTTTCTAACCACTTAACCAATAATGTTCTAGGGTAATTACTTAGGCTAAACATTCTTATTATATTTTGTATTTCCATTTCTTGATCGGTTTCCAAGGTCGTTCTTTCTTTAATTTTGTTGATATACATTTGAAAAGTGTACTTTTCAAAAAGCGTTGTTTATTATTATTAGAAAAGGTTTATTTGAGGGATTCTTTGTGATGCGTCTCGTAATGGGTCCCAGGATGTATTTTGTTAGATCGCAGAGAGGATGCCCCTCGATGTGGGTTCCTGTCCGTGGTGAGGGGACCTCCTAGAGATGGTTTAGTAACTCTTTTTTACCATCCCTGGGATCTGAACGCCCACCCACGTGTTTGCTGTGCGTGGTGTCTCGTATACCGGAAAGGGGGACCCTGGTAGTTGAGGGGCAACACACTGCTTTGGCCCCTGCTTCGGATAAACGGGAGGCTCAAATCAGGCTCCGTTTGAGTCAATCAGCTGGTCGTTGAGTCATTCCTGACCTCGGCTTGGAGTCAACCGATCGATGCAGACCGGGCGGACACGTCAGACAAGATGTGCTCTTCTTGACTGCATTGTGAGGGTATAGCTCCTGGGAAACCCTGGTGTGACAGTCTATGGGAATCTCCCATGTGACGGCATCCTCTTGTTGGGCCCCATGGTGGGAGGGGTCACTAGGAGCTGAATAATTATCTCTAAATATAGATTCTCTAAAATCTAAAACATCTACCAATGCACTGCCACAAAAGGAGGTCCAATCAACCAACTTACCTTATTGTTCATGCTACAGGAGAAACACCTTTGTCGAAACACTCTCCCTTTTTAATCCAGAAACTTTTCGAGTCGACCATTGGGCACCTTAAAAAAATCCAAAAATTGAGGTCAGGAGATCTACTTGTGGAAGCAGCCTCCCCTCAACAGTCAGAAAAACTTTTGAAAATGAAGTCTCTAGGAGACATACAAGTCACCATCACACCACATACAAGTTTGAACTCTTCACGTGGTGTGATATCTGAAATTGAACTGATGCCTGAGGATGAATCAGATATTCAGATTGGCCTTTCAGATCAAGGAGTTACTGCTGTTCGACGCATCTCCATTCGTCGAGATGGCAAGTTCATTCCTACTAAACACTTAATTTCAACCTTTAATTAACAAACCAACTTTGCCATCTGCTATCACAGCAGGTTATCTGCACTGCCCACTTCGTCCGTATGTTCCAAATCTGTTGCGTTGCTTCAAATGCCAGCGATTTGGACATTCACAAACATCCTGCCGTGGGAAAAGCACATGTGCACAGTGTGGAACTGAAGGTCACGAGAGTACTGAGTGCACCAATTTTCCATGCTGTGTGAATTGTAAAGATGCCCATCCTGCCTACTCAAGGAAATGTTCTGCATGGCAGAGAGAAAAGGAGATTCAATGGGTAAAAACTAGAAATAATATACCATACCCAGAAACCCGCCACATGGTCACTCAAACTACAACATTAAAACAAAAAACATTTGCTTCTGTTTTGGAATCCACAAAAATATGTGGAGTTCAAACAGATATTTCTATATCACCAAGTGAATCTCTTACTCACCATGCAAGATGTTTACTGATTCCACCTACACAAGCAGAAGAAATGGCAAACAAAAAGACCAAAACCCCTGTAACTAAAACAGGGGTAACAACCAGAAATGTGAGTTATAAAAAGGCTAATAAGAACCCACTGAACAAACAAAAATTGAAAGCAGCCCTCTCTAAATCAGAGAGATCAGAGACTCAATCCATGAGTAAGTTCTCTGATATTTCTGATGAAGAGAATAATACCCAACCACCCTCACCTTTAAAAGGAAAATCCTCAGTAAAACTGAAGAGGGACACTTTTGCAAAGACTGCTGCCTCTAACACATAATGGATTATTTTATAATCCAATAGAACTGTCGTGGTTTTTGGAACAACTTCTCTGACGTTAAACACTTGACATCATATACCTCACCTCTCTGTGTGGCACTTCAGGAAATACATTTAAAACCTGGAGATAGGACTATTTTAAAGGGATTTGATCTCTACCGCAAGGATGATGATAGCCACAACCGTGCCAGTGCGAGGTGTGGCTATTGTAGTTTTAAATCACATACCATCTGTGCCGATACAAATAACAACTGATTTGCAAGCTGTGGCAGTCAGAATTTCAATTGGAGTAACTGTCACAGTTTGTTCTATATACTTGCCACCAGATGTCAGAGTCAACGAGGATGAATTGGATGCTTTGGTTGAACAGTTGCCTACTCCGTTTCGTTTACTAGGTGATTTCAATGGCCATAATTCTATGTGGGGCAGTCTTGACATTAATTGTCGAGGCAGGACCATTGAAAGATTTATAGGCAACCAGCAACTGTATTTATTTAATATGGGAGAAGTGACATACTTCCATGCCTCAACAAGAACATTCATTGCCATTGATCTATCACTAGCAACTTTGAACCTATTATCAGCATTTACATGGGAATTTGGATCTAATCCACTTTATTTTGAAAATTCAGAATTGGTGAAAGAACGATATCCTACATAGTCATGGAAACATGTGCCGCTTTGTACGAGACCCTAAAATATACATTTCAAATGGTAACATTAAAGGAACATTGGATGGCTATTGCAAGCACTTTCAAGATCGGTGGAATGTGCTTCATTGTTTTGGAGCCATTGATGGAAAGCACATTGTGATGAGGAAGCCCATCAACAGTGGTTCTCATTACCATAATTACAAAGGGACTGAATCAATTGTTCTTTTAGCAGTTGTGGATGCAAATTACACATTTCGGTAAGTTGATGTGCAGAAGGTAAGAAACAAGTCTATTTTGGACTTTCAATGCCTTGTTAACAATAATGTGTATATCAAAATAGAAAACAAGTGATAATAATTAGTAGATTTTTAATTAATTTAACTATACCAAGGGCTAAAAGCATTTTCTTTATTTTGATTTTCTAGATATGTTAATGTTGGCACACAAGGGAGGATCAGCGATGGAGGTGTGTGGAACAAATGCAACTTAAAGGAGCTTGTAGATGTAAATGCTCTTGACATACCTCCAGCTCATTCTCTTCCAGGTCAAGACATTTTCACCCCATATGTCTTCTTTGCCAAGGATGCTTTTGGCTTGAAACCGTATATCCTCAAACCTTATGGTGGAAATGATTTGACTCTGGAAGAACGGATATGCAATTACAGGTTAGCATTCAGTGGCTAATGCAACTGCATCTTGCAGCATTATACCAGTAGGAAAAGGGTAGATGGTATAATAAAAAAAAACCTGTGATCTTGGAAAATTGATAGAGCAATAGTTGGATTAAACATATACTTTAATAGTTTTTAGAATTTCATGTGGCCGCCAAGTAGTGGAGACAGCTCTTGGAATTTTTTCAAATAGACTACAGGTGTTCCTGAATCCCATACTGTTGCAGCCAGACAAAGTGCACACATTAATACTTGCTGGTTGTGCGCTTCACAACTCTTTAAGGAGCCATGAAAACACAGTATCATGGCCAGTCAATTATGTGGACAGAGATGTGGAAACTGGTATCACTGTGCCTAGTGCATGGAGGAGTGAGATTTCTGTACAGCCCGGGACAGATATACATCTTCCACAAGTGGCCACCACCTACTCCAACTTTTACAGCTCAGAGACAAAAGCTGTAAGGGACAACTTTAAAGCATTTTTCATGTCCGATGTTGGTGCCGTTTACTGGCAACATCGTTTTGTGTAGATATTGTTTATGTACAATTAAAAGAATTAAAAATAATGTAATAAAACAAACATTTATTGCTTTAAAAATTGGCTCTTGATTGATTGTATTATTTGAGCAAAATGCACTGTATTTCATATTTTGCTTCTTCCCGCAAGTCTTCATTAATTTTCATTAAACTGAGGGCGACGTGGTTACCAAAATTTTGTTCTATACATGCTGGGGGGTTGCTGGGCTTGTTTGCCATGTAGTCTACAGCCCTTTTATACAGCTTGAAATTAAGAGAGGAAGATGACACATGCAATGTCTTCTGTCGGTTTCTTTTCTCTCGTCCTCCAACTGTAACTCCATCGTCTGTTGGATGGAGACTAGACGGCTGGCTGTTTGATGTTGATGTCGATGTTGTTGGCATTACTGAGTAAATTCCTGAGATAGAGCTACTTGCTGGGATATTTGGCCCCATGCTTTTATTTATGGCAAAAGATAGCTCTTGGAACTCACTTTCTTCAGTACACATCGAGTCTTCTCTTTCTTCTGTAGCTATGGGTTGACTACACTTGTCCTGAAATCAAAACAAGCACTGCATCAAGACATGTGCACTACATGTTGTAGTGTACATGTCTAATGACCATGTTAGAATGTGATATTCATACATCAAATCATCCATAACTGGTACAAGGCGACAATCAATGTTCTAGGTAAGCAACTATACTGTTGCCACCATTATACCATACATTTATATAGCCTACATTATGTTTGCACTTACATTTTCAAGGGAGGTGCTGAGGCTGATGGTATCCTCACTTTTATCTGCCTGCATGGAGTCCCTCAGGTAAGCCATCTGGTTGAAATGCAGAAATCTGATTTTTTGTGCACATTATTGATGCCCACTCCAGATGACTTTGATTTCTGCAGCTTTATAGTTCCCTCTTGTATGCATTTTTCATAAGTTTAAATTTTTGGCTAAGGATCTTGTTTGCTGCAAATTATAATGGGAATGTTTAAGTTGTTATTTTCACTTTGCTAAACAATCAGTTTGAAAATTGGGATATGACTGAATAGATTATAGCCTATTACATCATACATGTATATTGGCTACTGTATCATATACATTAATGTAAGCATATAATTCGGAAATGCTGCTATCACTGTGACAAACATGCCTTGTGTATGTATGCAAGATACTATATAGGCTATAATTTATTTCTGACATCATCTAAACATAATTGCAGTGATTTTAAATTACAGTCTATAACAAAAGTATAGGAACACTATAAATTTTGTGTTTTCTCAAAATTTATTTTGAAATTATTACTGGAAATATTATTATTTATATCATTATTTTATCAGGTTTTTCACATTTCATAAAGCAGCATACATTTTTTTTCACAAATATTCATTTTTTGATGTGTTTTACAAAAGTATAGGTACAGTACTCCACTTAAAAGTCTTTTAAAACATTATTTTATCATAATAATAATTATCACAACTAAGGTGAGATGTCATCACTTTACCTGTCATGGTAACTTTTTTGAATGTTTCATTGAATGTTATAAAAACATTTTCAACAATGCCTCGTAGAACTGTACTTCAGGAGCATGAAATACATAAAATTTATTATTTGAGTGGCTCAGGCAAGTCTCTGAGGCAAATTCCAAATAACTAATAAAAACACGTCAACAAGGCAAGCTTCTGCTGGATTACCAGTACATGTATCTCCTGCGACTGTTTGGAGAACTTTAAATATTTTACGTTGTCATTGTTTTTTAAAAATGAAGTTGAAACCACCTTTAACTGCCAAACACAAATGAATGCGTTTAAACTGGGCTAAAGACGAGATGGGATGGACTGAATGGCAAGAAATAATGTTTAGTGATGAGAAGTTTAATTTAGATGGCTCTGATGAGTTTTCATATTATTGGCATGTTTTAAGAAGAGAAAGCAGAGTTAAAATAAGCTTGCAACAAGGGGAAGAGTTTGTAATGATTTTGGGTGGTTTTGGATGGGGAGGTAAAACTGATTTAGTATTTGTTGACGAAAATATGAACTCAGAAAAGTATCAAGAATTATTGTATAATAATATGACGACCTGCAATTAATGCTCCAAATGTAATAAATGGAAGTTTCAACAA
Source organism: Centruroides sculpturatus (assembly GCF_000671375.1). NCBI lineage: Eukaryota > Metazoa > Arthropoda > Arachnida > Scorpiones > Buthidae > Centruroides > Centruroides sculpturatus. The sequence continues at coordinate 196,252 of NW_019385434.1, forward strand.
GCTAATGTTCCCATTAATGTCTCAAGGCAAACAAAATATTCATTTATAAAAGAAAATATTGACTTAATTGACTGGCTTTCCAGATTTGACTGTTAGTCTAGATTTAAATCCCATTGAAAATTTATGAGGGATTTTAGCAGCCATTGTTTATAAAAAAAGGGAATCAATATGAATGTATAAATCAATCGAAAATTGCAATGATAGATGCGTGGGATGAATAATTTAAAAAATTAATAAACTCTATGCCTAACAGAATTTTTCAAGTAATTGTAGCCAAAGGGGGTGAAACTAAATATTCAAAGTGTTAAAAATTAATTTTATGTAATTTTAGAAAGTGTATGTATACTTTTGTAACAAGTAAAGTGAAAACTGTAATATAGTCTATTATATTATTGTTAAAAAATAAAAAGCTTTGAAAATGATATTTTTGTAATTGTTTTAAAACATATAAAACAGTTTTCTATTAAAAAAATTTAAATAGATTTTAAAAAAACACAAAATTTTTGGTGTTTTTATAGTTTTGTTACAGACTGTATTGTATTACTAATTGAGCAAATTAAACCAAATTGTATTACTAAATATACTAGCCCACAACAAATAAAATGTAGTCTACTTACAAGTGATGTTGATTCCATGTTCAGAAGCTAAAAGCTCTCTTAACTGTGTCAGTGTGGAATCCCTCTTGTTTTTTTATAATAGTCCTCATGATGTGGATTTCACAGATGTGGATTGGCTATAGAACAAGATTTTATTATAACCTATACTTCTAATCAGTCAGTTTTCATTCCGAACTTTGAAACAGCATGGGAAAAACAGGCCTACTAGTTAAGCCTAACTAGCCGAAAACTATTTACATACAAAGTTTATACTATTTTCTTTTCAATACTGAATGTATTAATTATGTAATTTACATCGATAAAATTCTATAATTTATTTTTCGATATGTGACATGTTTACGTTGTCATCCATTTTCCCCGTCCTCTCTTGCTAGCGTAAATGCTCTAGTTGTTGAATTCTGTGAACAGCGAGCCTACTCTCGTATCGCTGCGCTAGCGAAGGAAAACCAGCGCGGGCAAGAAGACGGGGCGGAGCCTTTGACGTCATCGGTTGTACTAGCGAACGTTTGCTAGCGTTTTGCTCTCACAAAGCCCTAGTTTGTGGCGGCTCTAGCATAGAGTTAAGAAAGAAATGGTTGTACTCAGAGGTATAGCCATTTAGACAATAAGAGGAAGGAAGAATGTAGCAAGAAGGTAAGTAGATGAACATTAAAGTAAGGGAGATAGGATAGTGGGAAGGGAAGCCCATGAGATCTTGCATTACATTTATTAAATTAGATCAGAATACAGATACAAATACAATTACAATACAGAATTAGTAAATGTGGTACAATATAGCATATATACGCGACAATAATTACCGGTTTATTAAAAGACAAAAGACATTAAGCAAAAAATATTAAATAAACAGTATAAGTGAAATAAGACTATGTACAAGGCTGGCATTTAGCCAGGAATGCGCAACAATTTTTGTTAACAGCTGAGATAATGGGATATACAAATACTCGAAGATTGTGACCATATGCGAACAAGGAAAACAGATTAATTGAGTTTATTAACTTCAGTGGCAAGGTTTTTGAATGCATTGATGATGTCCTTGTCGCTAAAAAACGTACGAAGGTCACACGGCCATAGTTGTCCTTTGTTGTAGATAGCATTCCTGAGTTTCTTTCGTTGGGCTATATAGAGTGGGCAGCGGAAGATTAGGTGCTTGGGGTCTTCTTCTTCGTTGAGGTCACAAGTGCATTTGCCGTCAGTTTTGTTTAGAAACCTCAGCAAGTAAGAATTAAAGTTACCATCTCCGTTAACAGTTGTGTTAGCTGGAAGGTGGTATTGAAATTCCATTTAGGACAGTCCGAAGGAGAAGGGAGGTAGCGGTGGGTGAGCCTGCCTGTATTGCCATTATCCCATCTGGATTTCCAAGTTTTGAGAATAATATCGTGCAACAGATTGTTGAGATGGGTGATGCTAATTCTATTGTAGGAGATATTAGTTGCTAAAGTTGGTGCTTTGGAGGCAAGAAGGTCCGCTCTATCATTATCCGCAACCCCTGAGTGCCCTTTGACCCAGTGGAAGTCTATGTTAATGCCTCTGTTCCTGAGGGCACGGATACTATTGACGGTGTCTCTTATGATAGGGAGATTGGTGTTGCACTTGGCTATTTGGTGTATGCCGACTCGACTGTCGCTGAAGATCTGGTAGTTGTGTTGATTCACTGTATTGTGGTTGTTTGTAATCCAGGTAATGGCTTCCAGGATAGCCAGAGACTCGGCGTGATTGATCGTGCAGTGAGGTGCTAATTTCTTGCACCTCTGGTAGAGACACTGGGTTCCCTTATAGACTGTGAATGCACAGCCAACGCCGAGCTCGGATTTCGATCCGTCGGTGAAAATGCTGATTGAGTGTTTATCTATTGGATCGTGTATTGAACTTTGAATGCTGGTGAAGCTTGGGTGGATGTACTGCAGGTCCTTGTGTTTGTCAAGGCCGTAGGTGGTGACGTGCATCGCAATTTGGTTAATTTCATTGTTGTAAGTCTCTTTGCAAGTAGCGGTGCTGAAGGTCTCAAGATTTATCTCCCCTTTAGCTAACTTGTGCAAATTATATCTTATATTTGCTTCTCTGATCTTAAGGTCAATAGGGAGAGTGTTGTTGAGGACAAGAAGGGCCTCTGTAGGGGCTGTCTTGTAGGCTTTGGCAATGTTTATGGCCGACAGCCTTTGGATGGAGAGAAGCTTACGTTTGATGTGGACCCTCGTAGCCGATGAGCCCCAGATCTCTGCCCCGTACGTAATAATGGGCTCAACAACCGCGGTGTAGAGAATCCTGCTCGCCGAGGGACCATAGCCCCATTTATTTCTGCTTATCGTTTTGAGCGCTTGGGCTACTTTGGTAGCCTTTTCGTAGATGTGATGTACGTGGTCGGTCCAGTTTAGCCGATGGTCGAGGATAATCCCTAGATACTTGACTGCAGTTGAGTTTTGGATCTTTTTACCGCTTATTTTGATGCTGGGCCCTTTCTTGAGTGGGTTACCCTTTGGAAAAACGATAGCGGTACATTTGGTATGATTGATAGAAAGCTTTACCTCATTGCACCATTCATGGATAATGGCTAGAAC
>NW_019385434.1:199675-232093 GCF_000671375.1 Centruroides sculpturatus
ATTGATCTTGACAACAGAGTTTATAACAACATCGAAATGTCCCTCAGTGAAATTCCAAGTGTTGCTCCCAACAAATGGCCACTTATATATAATCAACCCTGGTTGGAACAGAACCTGAATATCTTTACTGATGGTTCTAAGAACGATGAAGAAGTAGGATGTGCATTTGTGGCTTTCCAGAGAAACACAGAAATATATACTTTCTCAGATAGGCTTGGAAGCACCTGTTCTGCCTTCCAGGCTGAGCTCTGGGCAATTCTGTCAGCAATAAAATGGTGCAATCACAATTTCAACTCCACGGATATTAACATCTTCACGGATTCATGCTCATCAGTGCAAGCCATTTCTAATTATAACTGGCGCCATCCAATAGTCAACTGCATTTTAAATAATTTATTAGAGAACAACAACAGATTCACTGTGATCTGGGTTAGAGGACACTGTGGTGTCTTCGGCAACGAGCGAGCTGACGAACTTGCTCGGTCGGCCGCCACTTCCTGTGACGATCCTACATACTCTGCAACACCACAGAGCTATATAATTCAAAGAATCAAAGACTACGCTAAGGACAGGTGGCAACGTTGCTGGAACACACATAACAACACACTAACAAAGGACTTTTTCCCTTTGGTCTCTAATACAGTAAAGAATGACGTGGAGCACTGCCTCACCCAATTTTACACCGGCCATGGCAGGTTTTACCAGTATCTCCACAGATTTAAAATATCAAACCAACAGAATTGTACAATCTGCGGTGTTCCCGACGGTTCTCGGCACTATCTTTTAGAATGCCCTATGTTAGACGATATGCGGGCACGCATTACTGCACTTTTACCTAACAATTGCGGATGGCCACCTGATCTTAGTATTTTGATTGGAGATAACAATCTGTTCCAAGCCACTAGAGACCTTATTAAAACATATTTTAAAAGGACCACTGTAATTTAATTCCATATGTCTTTTTAAGTCATATGTTTTTTTTTCTCTTTTACATGTACTATTGTATTGCCTTATGGCGGCTGTTATTGTTATTTGTTGCTTTATACAATGTAACAAAATATCTAAAGGCTTTTAACCCTACTTTTACCACTACTGGCAAGCGGCCTGTAGTGATTGTAAATATTGTTATTGATGTTTATTGTTTGTTCATATGTTTTCATGTATATTGTGTATCATTTTATACTCTATGAAAATTTGTATTACAAAATGACCTGTTACATCTGTAACATTTATGTATTCTTACCTCGGCTATGCCTAGCGGTGTCGAGGCACTTGTAAATAAAGGATTTAAAAGTGGAAAAGTTGTACTTTCAAGTTCACGTGACTAAGAATGAGGGCTGTATTGTCTGCATACTCTTGCAGATGTACGTTATAGTCCTTAGGGAAATTTGATTGTAGATTTAGGAGTCCATTATAGAGGATATTCCACAAATAGGGCCTTGATTTCGAGCCCTGAGGACACCCTCTGTGGATGTTCCTATGTAGAAGATTGAAATTGCCCGTGTCCACGATGATACTGCGATTGTGTAAGTAGCTTTTTGCAAGGCTATAGATATTCATTGGGCAGTTATTGGTCTTCAAGTTGTTTAAAATGACCGGCCACCAAGCGTGGTCGAAAGCACCCCTGAAGTTGATAGTAATCATCAGGCTGTGCATTCCTTTCTGTCGGGCGTTAAGGACATAGTTCTTGATATTATCAATGGCGTCGATTGTGCGTTTGCCCCTTCTGAAGCCGTATTGGCTGTCATTCATAATAGTGTGTTTTTTAAAGTGGTAGGTGATCCTGTTTACCATTAAGGCGTCAAGGACCTTGCCAACGAATGGAAGTAGAGAAATGGGCCTAAAATTGGATGCTTTAGGAGGAGAACTGTCGCTAGATTTCGGTATTAGCTTGATAGAAGCTTGGTTTCATATGGTAGGAAAGTACCCCAGCTGTAGGCATTTGTTCATTTTGAGGCTAAACGTGGTTGGGATAGCCTTAAACGCAAGTTTGGCCATTTTGGCCATGATTTTGTCCAGCCCGGGTGCTTTCTTGTGCTTTAGTTTATCAAACTCTCTATCTATTTCGGTGTGGGTGAATGGAGAATCATTATAGTTATTGTAGGCCTCAAGAGCACGAGACCTAATTTACCTGTGAATTTGGTGATCTGTGGTTTCGTTGTCTTCTGGAAAAAGCTCGTTGATGATGTGATTGTAGGTTTCTGAGATTGTCGTCGTGTATTCGTCGTCATTTATCTGGATGGTAGGGGGATCATTAGTTTTTTCTTTTTCTTGACTTCTAGATGGAATGGGGTTGACCATGGATTATTTTCCCCTGCATTGGAGCAAAATTCTCTCCATGAGTTAGTTCTTGCCTTATTAATTTCAGTCTTGTAATTATGGAAGAGATTCATATAAGTGACTCAGAGCTCCAGCTTGCGGTCAGGGTCAGATTCCCTACGCATCTTTTTCTTTTCTTTCCTGAGACTGGCCCTTAGATTTTGTAAGTTTGCGTTCCACCACGGTGCAGAGGACTTCACCATCTTTATTGTCGTTGAATGATAACAGGCCCTATGAATTGTGTTATGCAATCTCTCCACAACATACAGTAAAAAATTACTCGGCTCTAACATACAGTAAAAAATTATCATAGGCCATAGTCTGGTGTTGCGTACACAATTATAATTCCTGGTTAACTGGTCTACGGTATCTACTCCCCCTTTAGTTCTATTATAAAAGGATATTATTTTTGACTATGCCGCCAGTCCTGTTTCCTGATCAATTTCTTCACTATGATGTAATGACGACAAAAGCAATACATTTTTTCCTTTTTTCGGCACATATGAGACCAAGGTGATCGCTTTAGTAAATGCAAACTTACTATTGTTTACTTTTCTATTTTTTAAATTTAGAAAAAAAATTTCTGCAGAAGTTTTATTTTTTCTTATGATACCAACTAGCGTTAACCTGTCTTCCAATAACTCTGTAGCCAAACTGAAACTCGTGAACCAGTTATCGGTAGTTATATTATGGCCGCTTGGACCTTGGATAAGTTCTCGCTGTTTACCAACAGATGCCGTTACCAGAACCACGTGTGTTTATTTTTAGATGGTGACACATCTATAAGGAAGTACAATAAGCGACCTTGAAATTCAGTATACGTTATTTCACCAAAGTGTAAACAACTTATTTTTTCATTGTGTTAAACATGTCTAGTTTCGTGCTAAAAAAAGAGTATTTGCAAAGAATTTTATTGCACTATTTTATTCAAAAAAAATCTGCAGCTGAAGCACACAGAATTCTTGTTGAGACTTACGGCGACCATGCTCTGTCGGAAACAACATGCAGAGATTGGTTTAGACGCTTCAAAAATAATGATTTTGATGTTGAAGATAAAGAACGATCTGGTGCACCAAAAAAGTTTGAAGACAAGGAATTAGAGGCATTACTTCATGAAGACTCATGTCAGACGCTAGCTGAACTTGCAGAATCATTAGGAGTTGATCACACAACAGTTTCGAAACGTTTAAAAGGATTAGGAATGATTCAAAAGCAAGGACATTGGGTGCCGTACGAGTTGAAGCCGAGAGATGTCGAACGGCGTCTTTTCACATGTGAACAGCTGCTTCAACGGCAGAAAAGGAAAGGTTTTCTGCATCGTATCGTGACAGGTGACGAAAAATGGATACACTACGATAACCCTAAGCGTAGAAAATCGTGGGGTAAGCCCGGTCATGCATCAACATCGTCAGCAAGGCCGAATATCCATGGTTCGAAGCTTCTGCTCTGCATTTGGTGGGATCAGCTAGGTGTAGTTTATTACGAGCTGCTCAAACCAAACGAAACTATCACGGGAGATCGCTATCGACTACAATTGATGCGTTTGAGCCAAGCATTGAAGGAAAAACGGCCGCTATATGAGCAGAGACACGACAAAGTGATTTTGCAACATGACAATGCTCGGCCACATGTTGCACAACCGGTGAAAACGTACTTGGAAACGCTTAAATGGGAAGTCCTACCCCACCCGCCGTATTCACCAGATATCGCCCCTTCGGATTATCACTTGTTCCGATCGATGGCACATGGCCTGGCTGAGCAGCACTTCCATTCTTATGAAGATGCCAAAAAATGGGTTGATTCTTGGATAGCCTCAAAAGACGTGTCGTTTTTCCGACATGGAATTCAAATGCTGCTAGAATGATAGGAGAAAGTAGTGGCTAGCGACGGACAATACTTTCAGTGACGTGTTTATTACGACTTTTTGTAAATAAAGTGTTAATTTTCACAAAAAAACAGCGAGAACTTATTCAAGGTCCTTATAAGTATAGGCATAGTTAATTTTTTCACTACACTGTCCGCAGAATTCGATACCGAGAAGGGTTAATCTGGCTATTTTCCGCAGTAAACCTCTAAATTATGCGTATAAAACGTTTTACTGTTCACCAGCAAGAATAATTTTATACCGTATTTATTTGGTTTACTTGGTATATACTGGTGGGATCTGCACCGCTCTCTAAACCCTTCCAGTTTCTCATCTATGGTACAGTATTCTGATACATTATAATTTTTTATACAATTATTCGTAAATACATCTAAAAAAGTTCGGACTGCTGCTAATTTATCAAACATTAGTCTTTCACCTCGTGTCTGTTCATCATAAAATCGGAAAATTGCTAACAAAAAGGTGAAACGTCTCTCCGACATGACTGTTCTTGCAATTTTGAATCCTGTACCATCCATTGTCCACATTTCGTTCACGTGACAGTGATTAACCTTTTTATACGCAGCGAGGTACAATAAACCGATTAGAACTTTTATTTCCTGCAGATCTGTTGTACTTGCATCACGTTCTCTTCCGTAATGTGATTGCATTTTTTCTATTTGTTGGTTTGTATGTATGACTATGGTATCTAGAATGTCATCTGTTACGAAGAGATTCCAACATTCAAAAATAGACCTTGTGTTTGTGGCCATTCTAATAGGACCAGGTTTAAGATAAATCAAGTTCTCTCTTCTTGTCTTTGTTGCAGGATATTCCTACATACTCCATCTGGTCCCATCGCGAGCTAGGAAAGAACAATGCTCACCTATTTGTGATGACGAGGCTCCAACTTGAGATGACGAGTCAACTGTAGGTGTGCAAACTTCTAATATATCTTCGTTTTCCTCTTGCTCGGCATCTGTGTTCTTTAATATATCTTCTACAAAGTCACATTCTTCTTCCGAAGAAACATCTTCATGTACTATATTCTCGATCTCTGAATCAATCAAAAAATCTTTGTACATCTTTACTGTATACAAGGCACTCAATTATATTCTGTTGGACGAAGCTTGTGTGACAGTTTAGAATGTGTAAGACAAAGTATTACAACCAAACTACGAGGAACGAACAGTTTATTATCAAAGTTGTCAATTAACAGGATACCACTTCCTGTTGATATTTATCCGCTTCCGTAGTCGCCTGGCTGCCATTCTGAGGCGGGTCCACATGGAGGTGATGTCCTTCGATGGATTATCAAGATCACCCTCCATGGAGCCATCCAGATACTGGCAATGTCCTCGATGTTGGCCAGACGTTTGATTCTGGATGTTACTACATCCTTTAGGGCCCTAGCACTATATTGATGATGTCATCTCTTGAGTTGAACAGGTGCATAGCGTGGCACACCTGGACAATGTTTGCTAGGAGACTTGAGGAAGTAACATTGGCGCCCCCTTGTTTGTACGATAGATAAACTATTTCAGCACTGGCACGTTGAGGGACGCTGAGCCAACGCTTAACGTGGCGCTTTAGGGTTCTATCAATTCTGTCCAGGGTCTTTTTTGGGGCTGTGCCTGTGGTGAGGCAGAAGGTGAGCCTCGGCATTATGAATGTATTCAGTGCGTCAACCTTCTGCCATGGTGCAACATGGGATGCATCGACTTTGATTATGTCCTGGATCACGCTGTCAGTGGTGGTGGCCTCAGTGTCACACCTTGACAACCCAGTAGGGATACCCAGATGCTTATAGGCGTCTTCGTTTCCGAGCCTTGGAAGATCTTCTTGGCTGAGGGAGAAAATATTATTGCTTAAGGTGTGCGACTTACCTAAGACGGCAAGGGTGCCGCACTTAGCGTGGTTGAACTTGATCCTGGCCCAACCGGTCCAGGCGGCGATGGAGTCCAGCTGCTCCTGCTCACCAGGGCGATGTTGTCTGCGTAGGCAAGGGCGTCAACGGTGTGGTTATGGATGCTGTACCATGTGCCAAGGGCTTGGAGGCGGCAAAGTGCTGGTTCCACAGTTAGAATAAAAAAAAGAGGGCTAATAGGGCAGCCCTGCCTAACACCAGAAAGCATCACAATTGGCTCAGTGAAGCCAGTACAGGTGCGGATTCTGGTGACGGAGTTGTTGTAAAGTAGTTGGATGGTAGAAATGGCATTGGGGTGTAGCCCCCATGCCATTTAAGGGACTCCCATATTATTGCGTGAGATATACTACCAAATGCGTTGGCAATATCTAACCACACAATAAAGCACTCTTTGCGGGAGCGTCTGGCGTCCTGTATGATAGACTTGAGTAAAAAGTTATGTTCAACACAGCCCTGATAATGCAGGAAGCCCTTTTGGGATGTGGAGATTCTATTGTTTGCATCACACCACTTGAGGAGTCTATCTGCTACGCACGCAGTGTAGAGTTTCCGAAGGGTGTTGGAGAGGCATATAGGTTGCCAATTCTTCAGGTGTAGTTGATCTTTTTTCATGTGGATTAGGACAGTGGTGGACTTGCGCCAGTCTTGTGGGACATACCCTATCCTTTGTACCACGTTGAATATGGCTGATAGAATAATGCCACTTGGGTCTACCCTCTGCCAGTGCAGGTAGCAGACTTTATCTGGGCCTGGTGCGGTGTTATGCCCCTTTGCGATGCAGGTGGCAACTTCCTCTGGGGTGAATAGGACATTGATTAAATCTGTTGTGGCTGGGGCTTGGTCCGGCTTGGTGGGAACTGGAGTAGTGTTGGCGAGGGGATGGACCTCGTTGATGCCCTTGAAGTGCTGGTGTATACTTACGGAGTCCACCTGGCAGAAGCGGGAGTCGCCACCGATGATCCAATCAAATGCACGTTTTTGTCCGGTATAGGCATTCAATTTCGCTGGCTTCTAATTGAACCGGGGGGTTGTGGCAGGGGGCCCCATTTCAGTACGTCTTGGGCCCTGGATGTCGCAAATGCTGTACGTCAGTTGCATAAAGTTCTTGAGGACACCCTCGAACATGTCTTCGTCAAGTACAGCGTTAAAGCGATCTGCCCACGCCATGACCCACTGTGGTGGGCTGCAGTCATCTTTCGCTGAGGATTGCAATGGTGGGGGCGGTTGCCCAGAGGGTGGGAGGGTGGGCGAAGCCTGCTGGTCTTGACGTTGCGGAGGCGTGCTTGTGGCAGGAGGTGTTGTCGCCTGTGATCCACTGTAGACTGCAGGGTTTGGCTAGGAATAGGATTAGGAGGAGTGGTCCTACCTGGTGGTGATGGTGGCTTGTCCCTTGCCAAAGGTGTTACCGGGCGGACAGAGCTAGCTGGGCTGGAGTGGTTAGCCTCACAGGGTGTAGGCGGCGTCGGGTTTCGTCTTGTTGAGCGCCTTCCTTTCCTCTGTGGCTTCTCAGCAGTGGTCGTTAGACGTGGTTGTTTCGTGTTGGTTGTACTGTATGTTGTGGGGCTAGCGTCTTGGCTGCAAGGGGGTGAAGCTATAGGTGGATCGGAGGTGGTCACACTTTGCGAAGGGTGGTCGTCTTCAAGGATGGTATGTAGCGACCTAGTTGTTCTCCTTGTCCGGGGTGCGGTCCATCTGGTTGGCAGGGATGGAGATGTTGAGCTCCAGGAGGCATCACTGTTGTTGATAGGAGAGGTCGTGGGTGTGGCCTATGGCTCCTTGCGGGTGTATGGTTTTCTCGGCCTGGTCGGAATTCGTGCAAGTTTACGATCTGCCGGGAGTGGAGGAGGAGGCGAAAAGGCCTCTACCCTAGCACGGCAGTCCTCAGCACGGAGTTGGTGTGCTTTAATAATTTTAAGTTTATCGTGGGTGTACCCACAAGCATGGCATTCAAACCTGAGGGTGGTGCCGTGGACATGTTTCAGGTGTTTTACCAATCCTGCGTAGTCGCGGGGGATCAGGAGGCACAACTGACACCCATGAGGTGGGCAGAGCAGGACGAGGACAAGGACGGTCAGCTCTGACATGGCTTGTAGAGATCAAAAGTGTAGTCTAGAAAGTAGAAGGGTAAAGCACCCCCTGGGGTGCAGAGCAGCCAACCAAGAAGGGGCCGGGGAAGAGTAAGGACTAGTGCGGAAGCATGCTTTTACACTAGGGTGAAGTGGCTAGTGCGCTACTGAGGCTGGAAGGCCCGTGGCGCAGAAGATAGAAAGATTGCTGGTTGTGCAGCGAATACATGGTGCGTTTAAACCATGCAGGCCGCTCTCCCAGCAGAAGAGAGAAGAACAAATTTTAACGATTTTATTAAAATTTCTTAAAAATACAAGAGTATGAGGTATGATGGTGTGGAATATATACATTGAATAAAAAATAACGCAACATGGGCATGTAGCCAGCCATATGATACAGCTAGTTATATGTAGTACTACAAGGGCGCACAGCCAGCCGGATGTAAAAGGACAATGGTTTAACGGTTAGAAGCAACGTGTGACAAGGGCACTTAGCCTGACAGTCGGTGTGTACACAGGGTTTAGTTGTTGGATTGATGTGCAAGGCGGGTTGTAGTAGGACCTCGTAGATGATGCTGGTTGTTGGTTTCGGTCGATGATTGTCTATGGTAATTAGTGGTAAATCGTTCGTTGTTTATGTGGTGAAGATATATTTTACGGCTCCAGCGAATACTATCACTGACCATCAACTTTGCCATTGTTTTGGAGTAATTCCTGCCAATTCCCAAGCGCTGGAGTACTGCTATGTTGCTTGGGTCATAGGCACACAATGAGCCAATAAACGCATCACAGAAACTACACATTTGATCTTAGCCATAAGGCCGAGAAGATAGTTCTTCACAATAATGCACTACAAAATGAAAGTATAGCATTATTTCATGATGATGATAATGCTCATTTTTTAACTTCAGATGTGCCTGTACAATTATGTAACTACCAGAAATGTTCAAGGTTTTGTGAAAAAGATGCAATAATTCAGAATTTTTTGTTTAATGTTTAATATATTTTTAAATAAAATTTCGTTTTTTGAAAAGTTTTTTATTTTTACGTAGTACGATCCAAAAGTTTGGGGACTTGGCTTGAAATTCCTTACCTTAAAAAGTTTATATTGCTGATGCATACCCCTCTGTGGGTTCCTGTCCGTGGTGAGGGGACCTCCCAGAGATGGTTTAGAAACTCCTCTTTACCATCCCTGGGATCTGAACGCCCACCCACGTGTTTGCCGTGCGTGGTGTCCTGTATGCCGGAAAGGGGGATCCTGGTAGTTGAGGGGCAACATAACGTCCCCAACACACTGCTTTGGCCCCTGCTTCGGATAAACGGGAGGCTCAAATCAGGCTCCGTTTGAGTCAATCGGCTGGTCGTTGAGTCATTCTTGACCTCGGCTTGGAGTCAACCGATCGATGCAGACCGGGCGGACATGTCAGTCTAGATGTGCTCTTCTTGACTGCATTGTGAGGGTATAGCTCCTGGGAAACCCTGGTGTGACGGTCTATGGAAGTACTCCATGTGACGGCATCCCCTTGTTGGGCCCCATGGTGGGTGGGGTCACTAGGAGCTGAATTTTTTCTGTAATTATGGATTCAAAAAATTCAAAAAGTTCTTGTGCACCAACAACAAAAACAAACAAAAAAATCTCCACTAATCCAGCGTTCTTAGTAGTGCACGCAACCGGAGAAAAACCCTTGGCTAAAGCTTCTCCTTTCTTGATTCAAAAATTGTTTGAATCGACCATAGGACAGTTGAAAAAAATACAAAAATTAAGATCTGGAGATTTACTGGTGGAAACAGCTTCCCCACAACAATCGGCAAAACTTCTGGAAACAAAGACCCTAGGAGAAATGGAAGTCACTGTCACCCCACATGTGAGCCTAAACTCATCACGTGGGGTAATATCTGAGATCGATCTGATATCTGAAGATGAATCAGATATTCAGATTGGCCTTTCAGACCAAGGTGTCACTGCTGTCCGACGCATTTCCATTCGTCGAGATGGCAAGTTGATTCCCACCAAACACCTTATTTTGACATTTAATAAACCGACTTTGCCATCTGTTATTACAGCAGGTTATCTGCGCTGCCCAGTTCGCCCATATGTTCCAAATCCGCTGCGTTGCTTTAAATGCCAGCGATTTGGACATTCACAAACATCGTGCCGAGGGAAAAGCATATGCGCACAGTGCGGAACTGAAGGTCACGAGAGTACTGAGTGTACCACTACTCCGTGCTGTGTGAATTGCAAAGATGCCCATCCTGCCTACTCTCGAAAATGCCTAGCATGGCAGAGAGAGAAAGAAATCCAGCGAGTAAAAACCATTAACAACATACCATACCCGGAGGCTCGGCGAATGGTCACTCAAAGCACAGTAGTGAAACAGAAAACATTTGCTTCTGTGTTGAAATCCACAATGTCATGTGGGGTTCAAACTGATATCTCTGTCTCCCCAAGCGAATCTCTTACTCGCCATGCGAAATGTTTAATACTCCCGTCTACACAAACACCAGAAAAGGAGATCACAAAAGGAAAAACACCCCTGCCTAAAACAGGGGTAATTACAAGAAACCTGGGTTCTAAAAAGGCTAATAAGAACCCACTAAACAAACAGAGAGTGAAAGCAGCTCTCTCTAAATCTAAAAAATCAGAGGCTCAGTCCATGAGTGAGTTCTCTGATATCTCTGATGAAGAGAATAATATGGAGGTAACCCAACCAACGTCACCTCCAAAAGGAAAATCATCAGTTAAACTGAAGAGGGACACTTTTTCTAAGAATGCTGCCTCAAACACATAATGGATTATAAAATAATCCAATGGAACTGTCGTGGTTTTCGCAACAACTTCTCTGACATTAAACACTTGACATCATCTACCTCATCTCTCTGCGTGGCACTCCAGGAGACTCATCTGAAACCTAGAGAGGGAATTACTTTAAAAGGATTTGATCTCTACCGCAAGGATGATGATAGCCACAACCGTGCAAGTGGTGGTGTGGCTATTCTGGTTTCCAACCGCACCCCATCCTTGCCGGTACAAATAACAACAGAGCTGCAAGCTGTGGCAGTCAGAATTTCTATTGGAGTAACTGTCACGGTTTGTTCTATATACTTGCCACCAGATGTCAGAGTCAACGAAGATGAATTGGATGCTTTGGTTGAACAGTTGCCTACTCCATTTGTTTTACTAGGTGATTTCAATGGTCACAATCCAATGTGGGGCAGTCCCGACATTAACCGTCGAGGCAGGACCATTGAAAGGTTCATAGGCAATCAGCAGTTATATTTATTTAATACAGGAGAAGTGACATACTTCCATGCCCCAACAAGAACATTCACTGCCATTGATCTATCATTAGCAAGTCCAAACCTGTTTTCAGCATTTACATGGGAGGTTGGATCTAATCCACTCTCTAGCGACCACTTCCCAATATTTCTAAAATATCGAGGCAGAGAAAGCTGTGAAACAGCCCGTCCACCACGCTGGAAACTGGAAACGGCAGATTGGCCTGCATTCTCCTCTATGGCTAACATCACTGAGGAAATGGCCAATACTGCTGATATCAATGATGCAGTTGAAGTTGTCACTTCTACTATTATTCAGGCAGCGGAAAAAACAATGGGGAAAACATCAACTAGATATCCAAAGCATCCGAAACCATGGTGGAATCCGAATTGCGAGGCAGCATTTAAAGCACAAAAGAAAGCATGGGGAATTTTTAGAAGATACCCCACTGCTAGAAATTTGATAGCTTTTAAAAAAGCGAAGGCAAATGCCAGAAGAATAAGAAGGCAAAGCCAAAGGGATTCTTGGAGGAAGTATGTTTCTAGCATAACATCTTCCACTAGCTCAAAAGCAGTCTGGGATAAAATTCATAAAATCAATGGGAAATATGCTTCTCACTCTCTGTCCATGCTGGAAAATAATGGCACAATAATCAGCAATATACAGGGTATTGCTGATACGTTGGGTGAAACGTTTTCTACTTCATCTAGCAATATTATGTATTCAAGAAATTTTCAGGCTTATAAAGCCCAAAGAGAAAAACAGTGTTTAAACTTTCATTCCTTATCTAATGAGGAATATAATGTGCCATTCACTAGAATTGAATTACAAACAGCGCTCTCTCGCTCGAGGAATAGTGCTGTAGGCCCAGATAAAATCCACTACAGCATGATTAAAAATCTGTCAAACAGTTCCCTTTCTAATCTCTTGCACCTGTTTAACAGAATATGGACAGAAAATAATTTCCCTGACTCTTGGAGATTATCAATTATTATCCCTATTCCAAAACCTGGTAAAGACCGCAAGAATCCCTCTAATTACAGACCAATCTCTCTGACAAGTTGCCTGTGTAAACTTTTTGAGAGGATGATAAACAGACGTCTGATGTATCTCTTAGAGGAAAAGAACTACTTTTCACCACATCAGAGTGGATTTCGTAGGAACAGAAGTACCACGGATAATCTAGTAAAACTTGAAACATCCATACGCGAAGCGTTTGTTAGACGACAACACTTAGTGTCTGTATTCTTTGATATAGAGAAGGCCTATGATCGCTGCTGGCGTTACGGAATACTTCGTGATCTACATGAATTCGGATTGCGGGGTAATTTGCCAATTTTTATAAAAAACTTTTTGCAGAATCGAAGATTCCAAGTCAGGATGGGCAACACTCTATCTAGGTCTTTTGTCCAAGAAGAAGGTGTTCCTCAAGGATGTATTTTGAGTGTGACTCTGTTCCTAATTAAAATTAATAGCATAGCTAAGTGTCTTCCTCCCAGTGTGAAACACTCTTTGTATGTGGATGACTTTCAGATCTCCTGCCAGTCTAGCAACATGAGTTTCATTGAGAGACAACTGCAAACCTCCCTAAATCGAATAGACAATTGGTCCAAGATTAATGGTTTTAGTTTCAACATAGAGAAGACCTCGTGCATCCACTTCTGCCGAAGGCGTGGTTTGCACCTGGATCCTGAAATATATTTAAATGGGGTTAAAATCCCAATTGTGAATGAGGCTAAGTTTTTGGGTGTTTGTTTTGACCAAAAACTGACATTTTTGCCACACTTGCGCAACCTGAAGAGTAGATGTTTAAAATCTCTCAACCTTATAAAGGTATTAAGCTGCTCATCCTGGGGAGCAGACAAAGTTTCTATGCTCAGGATTTATAGGGCCCTTGTTCGCTCTAAGCTGGACTATGGGTGCATTGTTTATGGCTCTGCGCGAGAATCTACTCTTCGGATGCTGGATCCAATCCATCATCAAGCTTTGCGTTTGTGCACTGGTGCATTCCGAACTTCCCCCGTCCAAAGTTTGTACGTGGATGCTTATGAGCCTCCACTGTCACTCAGGAGAGAACAGTTGTCTCTTTTTTATTATCTAAAACAGAAATCTTATACTAAACCTTCAGTTGATTGTACAGTATCAGATACTCAGCTGAAAAGGTTATTTGAAGCTCGCCCAAGCAGTGTCCCTACGTTCGTCATAAGAATGGAGAATGTAAGCAGCACGATCGACCTGAACATAAGCAACGTTTCACAGGCCGAGATTGATAGTACGCCACCCTGGTCTACTCCTGTGATAAATGTTGACTTTAGCTTAAAGCAGTTTCCTAAGGAATCAACTCCAGACTATGTCTATAAACAGCACTTTGCAGAAATCCAACACAATGATAGGTATTTAATTCCCATTTACACTGACGGTTCTAAATCGGATGATTATGTTGGCTCAGCCTTTGTCTGCCAGGATGAAATTGTGGCAGAGCAAATTTCATCGAATTCATCTATTTTTACTGCAGAGCTGCATGCTATCCACTTAGCCTTAAACTATGTAATCAGAAAAGGTCATTGTCGCTGTGTTATTTACACTGACTCAGTTAGTGCACTTCAGGCTTTGATCTCGTGTGAACCTAGTTCTCACTCTATAGTGATTAAAATTCGTAAATTGTTTAGCCATCTTCTTGCAAGGAATTTCTCTATAAAATTTTGTTGGGTCCCAGGCCATGTTGGTATAAGAGGAAATGAAGAAGCAGATGCAGCTGCAAAATCAGCTAGTCCTCCACAGCACACAATGCGTATTGAAGGAGGTGATTTCAAGCTAGTCATTAAAAAACGACTAGCAGAGAGATGGCAAAATATGTGGAACGCACAAGTCCACAATAAACTGCATGAGATCAAACCTACGATAGAAAATTGGACACACAAGAAATTTTATAACAGGAGATCTGAAGTTATTATTACTCGTTTGAGAATTGGACATACTCGGTTGACTCATCAATACCTTTTGAAGGGTGACGAGCAGCCAGTATGCCAGTATTGCAACTGTCCTCTTACTGTAAAACACATACTGCTCGATTGCTCTGTTTTTGAGACCAGGCGTAGGCAGCATTTTGGAAATGCAAATTTTAAACAGATTCTGGGTCAGAGGCCCAATTTTTATGATATATTAGACTTTTTAAAAGTCAATAATTTGTGTAAAGAAATTTAATTATTTATTTATTTATTTACCTATTTAATTATCTATTTATTTATCTTTTAGCTTTTTGTTCGTTCTTGTTTGTTATTAATATGTATATATTTGTTTTTTTGTTGCTGTTGTTTATTTATTTATTTATTTGTTTTTGTCATATGTTTGTTATTTGTGATGTTTATAATTATTTACCATTTGTTATGGCGCAGCTTAGCCTATGTGGCTCTTGTGCCAAAAAACCAAAACCAACCAACCAACCTGCTGATGCATAACCACCTTTAAAGTAATCACCTTGGGCAAAGATACACTTTTGCCAGCGCTCGTATAACTTCTGATATCACTTCTGGAAGCCAATTTTTGAAATCTCCTGTAAGGCGTCTTGCGATGCTGCTCTCACCTCATCTGATGACACAAAACAGCATCCTTGCAAATGCTTTTTCATTGATGGAAAAAAATAAAACTCACACGGGGCTAAATCCGGTGAATAGGTGAGGTGTGGAAGCACATTAATTCGAGTTGTCATGCAGAAGGTACCAGTCTCCACTTTGCCAGATCTGTGGCGATTTACAATGAATGAATTCCCTCAAACGACATAAAATGTCTAGATAATGCTCCTTGTTTTCTGTTCTGCGTTCGGGAATAAATTCTGAATGAACAATTCCTTGAGAATCAAAAAACACCTCCATCATGGCTTTTCCTTTGCTTGGTGCATGTTAATATTTTCCGTTAAAATATGCTGGCAACTAGTCTTTGACAAGTGAGTAGCCGCAGCGATTTTTTTCAAGGGTTTGGCGACGATCTTTGCAAACATATTGAGAGACCAACTCAATATTTTCCTCGTTCTGTGAAGTCGAAGGTCGGCCAGAGCATTCATCATCTGCGTGGTTTCTCGGCCCTCTTTAAAACACCGATGCCATGGTAAAATCACTGTACACCTTTCTTAGGAATTTTAAAGTCTCCGTAGGTGTTTTACCTAAACGCTGACAAAATTTAATGTTGCAGCGCTGTACTTAACTCCATTTTTATTACGTCGCAAAACAAAGGTAACTATCTCCAAAAGAAAACAACAGCACTTGTGGTTTAATCACGCGACATGGGCGAAATCAACCTGACACACATAGGAAAGGTTCGATAGAATCATTTTCATACGCTGTAACTTCAAATGCATGCTTTTGTTGTCATACATTATTGTAGTCTCCGAACTTTTGGATCGTACCACGTATTACTGTATTATTATTCTAAAAAGATACAATATACACAGGACACAAGTACTTCATAAAAAATTTTTTTTAAATAATAAAAGCACTTTTTACACTGTATATAAATATATATTTTGCAATAAAGTAAATTAATTGCAATCTAAAACTGGATGGATTATCCTCTAAAATTTGCAATATCTTTTGCTGGACTTTTAATTGTGTTTGCATTAGGAGCATTTTCAAATCATGCTCTTCTGTCATGAATTTAATTTTTAATTCGTGTTCCTCTTCAATAGTTTGCTTTCTTCTTTTCGCTTGTTCATAAATTGCCTCAGCTGCTTCAGGCTGTTTTCTTGTTTTATTTTGAATGCTTTTCGCATTGGTGAAACTCTTATTGGAAGGTAATTATTTCATTATAAGCTAAACAGTACTTTTATGGAATATAATTATTTTTAAGATTTACCTACTGATTATCAGTGTTATGAAACTCTTCTATATTAAAATCTTCAGCTGGTTCTATTACATCAACGATTGGTATAGCTGAAATTTGCAAGATGAAAAATTGTTATTTGAAAATAAAATATGTGAACTTGGTATTAAAACTATATTATTAACTACTAATACAGTATTAATATTAGTTCTTTTAAAACTTGCAAGACATTTGTAATTGAAAATTATCTAGACTTTTTTTGATTTATGAAATGTTAAATGAAAGAATGTGTAACTTATAACAATATTTTAAATTATTAAGATGTACACAATTTGAATAGTACATACAGTACAAACTTTCATACAATTCATATATTAAATATTATAGTCTTACATTTAAATTATATGATGTAGTTTAAATTGTAGATGTAATTTATACAGAAAATGTATGTATATTCTCATTGTGTGTTGTATAGTGAAGTAGACTTTATGTATTAAGTATTATTCATGTATACTATAAATATTTGCACAATTGTTATTTAAGTATTATGAAGTTATTTATTGATAACTAAATAAACATTGACTTACTTTAGATACAGATACATCAGATAGGCCTATATGTTGATCATTCACTACTGAAGTTGTAGCTATGTCTTCTATTAAAATGTATTACTAATTAATTCAAAATTATAAATTCTAATGCCTTAATACTTGTTTTAGACTGGGAATCACTATCGAATTCATTTTCTAACGGCTGAGTTAAGACTCCCATCGAAAGAAGTTTTTCAGCTGTTACATCCAAATTATTTAAAACAGGAGGAAGGTTTCCTCCTCCTGTTTTAAATAATTCAGATTTTTTTTGCCTGTTCTTTTACGGCTTTCTTTTTTAAATTTTTATAATAGTCCCATAACTGTTTGGTTTTTCTAAGGGTGACACCCGGGATACCATTGAATTCCTTTGTTAGTTCTTCCCATGTGCCTCTCTTCTGTTTGGAAGAAATCGCATTTGTTTTCTTGTTTTCAATGATCGATTTATATTTTTCGACTAATTCGAGTAGAATTTCCTTCTCAAAATTAGAAAAATTACGGCGTGCACTGTTTTCCATTTCACTTTCCGCCATTTTCTACACATGTTTCTATTCTATTCTATTCTATTCTATTCGTCCTTCCCTGGTTCATACACGTGTTTGCGTTCAACCAATCAAAACTCTGCTTATGAAAGAAGACTTGTTTACTCTCGAATGCAGGATTGTTTTAAAATATTAACTCTAGAGTTAATATTTTATCTGAATACGAAAGAAGAGTAACTCGTAATCTGACTTCCAGTTAATCTAAACTCTCCACTCCCATTTCGAGATCAATGGACTATGTACTTCCAAGAAACCGAAGACATCTGTCCTATAACCTTGAGCAAGAAACATTGTCGCGAATTTGACACGCGCCGGGATTTATTCTGTATACAAACACGGTGTTATCTTTCAGTATTATTATGTATCAACGCGACCACGTCACCCAGTAACCTTATTGTTTATAGAGAGAGAGAAAATTTTTTTATCTATCTAACCTGATGTAAACATACCTCAATTCACCGACAACCCAACCAAATAAGTTAAAATCACACTAAGTGCGATTTTAAAGAAAACGTGGAGTGAATGTGAGATCCAGAATTTATGAACTAAAATTTTAATTATTTTTTTCCTTATGTTTATGTAACGAATTGGAAGAAAAAACGATCTTAGGCGGGAATGTGCAAACTTTCCTGTTATAACCATCAACATTCTATTGTCCTCGCATAACTTGCAGCTCAACTTGCACAAAAGTTGTAGTTAGCATCCAAAATTCGTCACTTGTTTAGGTCCCTGGACCACCTATAATTTTTAGCTTCTGAACATCCGATCACGTGGTGGAATTTCCCCGCAAAAAGCTATAAAAGACAGTTCTTACCCCCTCTCGGGGGAGTTTCTTAACGAAAGCCGAACCAACGACATCACGCTGATTCTCCAAACTCGCCGAAATTCCGATCTCCACACATCAATATCGGATCATTGCCAGTCACAAACTTTTTATATTTGTGCTCCTTACCCCCGTATTCACCAACGCGAGTTAAACAGAGTTGACGAACTCGAGGTTAGATGTAACTCGAAGTCAGATTACGAGTTACTCTTCTTTCGTATTCAGATAAAAATTTAACTCTAGAGTTTCGCTACCCTAGAGTTAATATTTTAAAACAATCCTGTGTTCGAGATTAAACAAGTCTTCTTTCGTAAGCAGAGTTCTTATTGGTTGAAAGCAAACACGTGTATGAACCAGGGAGGAGACGAATAGAATAGAATAGAATAGAAACACGTGTAGAAAATGGCGGAAAGTGAAATGGAAAGCTGTGCACGCCGTAATTTTTCTAATTTTGAGAAGGAAATTCTACTTGAATTAGTCGAAAAATATAACTCGATCATTGAAAACAAGAAAACAAATGCGATTTCTTCCAAACAGAAGAGAGGCACATGGGAAGAACTAACAAAGGAATTCAATGGTATCCCGGGTGTCACCCTTAGAAAAACCAAACAGTTATTGGACTGTTATAAGAATTTAAAAAAGAAAGCCGTGAAAGAACAGGCAAAAAAAAAGCCGAATTATTTAAAACAGGAGGAGGAAACCAATTCGTTCTAATAGGTTTCTTACGCTCTCTTTTGGCAAACGATATCGACATAGAAAGTCGTAATCGTCCAATTGTTCGAGGTCATTTCTTCTTGGAGAAATAATCCGCCGACTTCTTCGTTCCATACGATCTATATAATCTAAATATTTCAGATTTTCTAGCATCTCGGCTTCGTCTTCATTGAATGTCGCCATTTTTCTCTGAAATAGACCACTTTGCGCAGGAGTCAAACCTAGAGTTATCGTCTACTCGCCGATTTTCTAGAGTTAGAGTTAGGGTTATTGTGTTTGACTCGAGATTCGGAGTTGGTGAATACCAATTTACCAGTAACTCGAGAGTTAACCCTAACTCTAACTCTAACTCGTGTTGGTGAATACGGGGGTTAGGATTAAAGACACCTTTTATTGAACAATTAAGTGCCTACATGGACTTACTCACCTAGGAACCACACAAAGAGGTATGAAAAAGTGTGTAAACTCTCGCGAGCTGTTAGGCAGTCTAGTAACGAGATCAGTGTAATTTTTTTGTCAAATTTGTTCATTTTAATAAATTTTTGTTTACTTGTTAAAATAGTAGACTCCTTTACTCGCTTATGTCCTTCACCTTATCGTCGACCCCAAATACTTTCCCTCCACTCCCCTGACATCCCCGACTCTAGGGACTAGCAATAAGAAAAACTTTAGCCATCTTGACAAGTGAGCAGGTTTAACGACCTATCGCCGGAAAGGGAGACCTACGACCTCCCTGGCGGTTCACATAATCAAAATTATAAAATTATTATAATAATGGTAAATGAGAGTAGAAAAATAAACAATTCAAAATTCACACTTGCAACTAACACCATTGACAACGTTATTATTTTGTTTTAAAATTAATAAATCTTGTTAGTATTATTTTTATTCAATTGCATACGGACACTGCAGCTGCTTAATAAAAAATAAAAGAAAAATTATTTAACAATATTTCATAGTTAATATTATTATTATGGCTATAAAAAAAGATTTTAATTCATTGCAAGATTTACTTTCAATAATAACCCATTTCCTTTAGATTTAAGATATTCACAATAACCATATAAAAAGTAATATATATATTTTTTAATTCATAAGACTTTTAGAATACGTATCTACTATATAAAAGTGAAAAACTGGGCAATATCACAGCCTATAGCAATTATTTAAATTAACAATATAAATTATTTTATATTTTTACAGTATAATTTAGTATATTATTATTTTTATTAATAATAGGAATTTATTATGTATACCACAGAATGACACCGCTGCTGCTACTGAAGAAGTGGACAGTCTCTGTTGGCTTATCGAGCGCCAGCTAAGCAATTAATTATTTATCATTGCTATGCATGCTAACTATTTAGTATGCCCCGATGCCTACATCGGGTTCCTACAATTTGACTATCCTGTGGTTGGACAGCTGCTCAAAAATTCCAATCACATTGTCGGGATCTGCTATTGAAATATTCACTCCCGGAACACCAGTGAAACGAAATTGTTTTCGAGAAGCTGAAGGAGTAAAGGACCATGTATCTGAAGTTGTAGAGGATTGTTCATCGTGCCTATTTCGTCATCACTACTCTCTTCAAAATCATCACCCCAAAAATCGCTATTCTCATCAGATAGAGTAAATGATTCCTCAGATGCTAACAGTCCTTCCTCTACATCTTTATTGGCAAAACGTTTGGCCATGTTGCAGAAAGATGCCCACAAAGATAAAAATTTTAAGAGCAAAAGATAAACATTTTCTCAGTTCAAAATGCAAATGAGAAATGAAGGATCATGACGTGCAGTAGAAAATATTCCCAAACCACCATATAATAATAAAACTAACTAAAACACGCTAAGAACTGTAATAAACATTTCTTTTGAAAAATAGCCTACATCTGTTTCAAAACTCTAAATCAGAAATTAGGCCTACCTTTTTAAATTTCATGCCAATTTCAAATTATTCTGACATTATATTGTGTCATAATTTTGAACTTATTATACACAATAAAAAGTACTATTCACTTTGAAGACAAAAAAGCGTGGAAAAATAAACACTTTATATAGCAAGAAACATATTTATTTATATTTAAACTTATCGTGAAATTAAATTTAACTTTAAATTTAAAACGTTTTTTCCATTATAAAAAGTAACTTTTTCTATTCAGCTTACGGCTTCGAAATGCCTAAATCAGGCTCCGTGTAAGGCACATGGAGATTTATCGTCCCTATACTTGTATAACTTAAAATTATATCAAGTTCACGATTAAAAGTAATTAAACAGACTTAATTTAGTAATAAAATTAGGGAATGTAAAACATTTCCTATCGCTTCTGTAATTAATAGTCTGACAGTGCTTAATTTGAAATTATTATATTCAATATTTAAAAATCATGAAAATAAACGAAATATTTAGGTTGTATTGAACACGGTAAATATTAAACAAACAAATACGATTAAGAATTGAAAAAGTTTAATTTCAATTAAAGTAAAGTAAAATTAGACATAATATCAATTTGACTATTTAGTCCACGCCAATAATCAATGATATTTTTCCTTATGATGAAGTAAACCGGATTTCCAGAAAGAGTTTTCTGGATAATAATTACACGCGTAATTCTTTTTTCCAGCGTGAAAACGTTTGTGTTCCTGCAAACTTTCATGTTGTCCATACGCATTGCCACACTGCTTGCAGATATAAGGCTTTTCTCCGGTGTGGATTTGCTGATGCTTGGTCAAAGTTTTCTTGTCTAAAAATGTATTTTCACAATACTGGCACACAAAGGGTGTTTCCGTCTTGTGGATAACCGTGTGCATCAGTAGTGCGTCTACAGACTGGAATCGCCGACTACGCACTTTGCAAGTCAATTCGAGACAAGAAAGATCTGTAAAACATAATTAATACATATATGAAAACCAATTCTCAACCTATTGTCAATATATTACATAAAAATATAAATTTAACAAATATTTTAAAAATAGTGGGCATAAAATTTTTATGGTAGATAGAAAACTAATTTTCAGTCTTATCATAAGTTTTTTTAATCTAAAATGTAAAGGTTACAATCTACTTCAATTTCATCACACACTAACGGCTTATTTCGGTGTCATCAAATATTACCGACAGCCATAAATAATATCAAAATGAATGTATTTTTGTGAAATACAAATTTATATCAATCGTCATTGGCAATAATTTACTTCTTTTTCATATTCTTGTATCATTTCTTACGACTGGCTTCAATTTTTGTCTTCGGTAAACTCATTTCTTCACTTGTTACTAGGAAACGTTGGTTTTCGGTGGATGGTGAATCTGAAAACAACAAACGTCTGTTTGAAATAATATACGAGGATCTTTATTTTCTAACCGAAAATAACGATAATTCTTTCTTCGGTATTTTACACCGCATTTAAATCTAAAAAAGAAACCAATGCAAGTTATTCTTGGATAAAGAGAGAAAGTATGCATTTATAAGTATTAACTAAAAGTAATAAACATTAAGCATAACATTGAAACTACTCTTATTCGCAATAAATCAGAAATAAGCCTATTTTACATTAAACTTACTTCACTGGATTCAAATTAAAAATATAGCGAAGGATAGACGTTGAAACGGGAGAGAAGCCTGGAGACACGTCGCACATCGTCCGACCTCTTCAATAAGAAAGAAAGAAAGCCAAGAAAGAAAACATTCAGCGTTGCCAGATGTTTTTGGTGTTTGTAGCCAAAAATTTTATAAAGTAGCGTGAACAGTAAGTCACCAGAGGAGAGAAAGTGCTCAAAAACTCGCCTCAAAGAGCATATCAAAGAGAAGTACGGATTTTTACGAGTCCATCGGTGTATGACACTTAGATAAATGTCCGAAAACAAAGCTCAAACCAATTATTAAACACCGGATTAGGGTCAGTTAGGGGTGACACTACCACGTGGCGAGGTCAATGACCTCTGACCCTTTGTGTACGATTTTCGTAATAACACGTAAACTATTAAAAATAATAACACGAAAATTACGTAGAATACGTAAGAAAGTGCCTACTTCAAGCTACCCGAGTATGAGCGCCGATGGTCTAATAGAACGGCCAAAAAACCCGACCGAAATTTGGCCATTACCGGTCGCGATAAAAAAGGGAACCGATGAACGGAAAGGACAGACAATACACTGTTCGGACAGGGAAGTTAAGGCGAATTCATCGCTAGAAGCAGCGTTGACGCTAAACGCAAGACAGAAGAGAAAAAGTTGACCGTTATTCGGCCACGTGATTACGATCGAAAAACAGTCGTAACTTCCGAAAAGACAACCGATTGTAAAAAAATAAGACGGCGTTCGAAAGCGCACGTCTTAAGGAACAAAACGATGTATCACTCACCCATGGATGACAAGTCTGTAAAGAGATATCGTAAACCAAAGACAGAGCACATATGTCACTTGACCACTCGACCTAATGAACAAGACCAGATCTCCTGTCATGTTGCCACGCCGATTTGCTTGCCATCGGTAACTGGCGTCTAATTACAGAACGATTCCGTAACCGTAGTTCTGTTTTTCACCACGAGATGTCGCTACTTTGTTACGTCAAGAAGCTGGACAAGCATAATTCTGACTGTGGTGTAAATACACTACAGTCAGAATTAATTTATTACGAACAAAATTTGTTACTGTTCGTTTGTTGAACGTCAAATTTCTTTTGTCTAATGTTCATTGTTTATATTATAGCTTTAAAAGATGCTTATTGTTTATTATTTTTATCAAAATATTTAAAATTATACAGTATTTTATAAAAATTATTATACAGAATATATAGACATTCGTTCTTAAATTCTTTTAGTCTCAAGATTTTCCTGCTCAATTTTCAGTCTCTTNAAAAACTAACACAGAACACTTACGTAAAAAAATAATAATTTACTAATTAAGTAGGTACATTTTGTCTTATTTTTCTAACAAAATACAGTATTACCTTTTAATTTTGGGATATTAATAATAATTATTATTCAATATCTTCCGTTTGTATGTTTTTAACACTGTTTGTTATTTTTGAAATTAAATTATCTTTTACGGGAAAATCGTAACAGTATTTTTTTTCAATTGTTTAGTAAGAAGCCAGTGATGTTTCAGAGCTCAGTTTATTTCTTTGTTTTGTGTTTAACAGATTTATTTACGAAAATATTCTTTCTACATTAGCTGAAGAAATGGGGCAGACACAAGATATTTTCAACAAAACGTGACAGTCTTTGCAATAAAGTCTCTTACAATATAAGAAATGAAGGTACAAAGAAATGTTTTATTGAGAATTCTTAGATACATTGAAAATAAAAATTTCTTTCTTGAATTATCGTAAACTTTTCGGTAGATTTGGTGCTTCGATCGGTAGATCTACCGAAAATTCGGTAGACGTGGCAACGTTGCCCCTATGTATAAGACAATAAACATAAAAGTTTTTAAACAATCCGGCTTTTTTCTTGGATTGGTAAATACTGGATCGTGTAAATACACATATTTTTCCTGTTGCGAGGCATAACACATTTCACATTGTAAGTGTACACGTAGTGTGAAAAGTCTCATGTTTCGTAATGCCCTGTTTTGCACAATGAAAATGGGTTTGTCTCATCCCTATAAACTTCACTTTTTTTCACTTAATAATATTCTTTATTTATAGAAGCCTCGGCACTGCTAGGCATCACCGAGGTGAAGTACATAAATTAATAACATTATTCACATTGGTTGTAATTTATACATAGTTTTATGCGTAGAATAATTTCAAGTTACAAATAAATTTGGTATTTACATAAATTATTGACCGACAATTCTTTTGATCAATCATTAAAACTATACATATAATGAACTGTTAACAAAATTGCAATTGAGGAATTATTTAAGTTACAAATATGTCGGGTACAGTAGCCAATTGAAAACTTGGCACCTACATGAAGACATGCTTCATGTTTACAACTGGTAAAGATGAACAGTTTTGTCTGGAGAACAGCTGTTTGTAGTACACTTTACCTTACCATAGTCCTTTTGAAATACATATTGACAAGTTCTTTCAATTCTTGAGACAGTTTTTTTATCATTAATTAGAACATTCAAGTTGTAAGGCCAGGAAATGTCCGTAGGCAGGGAAACAATGATGTTCTGGCGCATGTCATCTAACATGGGACACTGTAGTAAGTAGTGTTTGACATCGTCTGGAACGCCGCAAATTTCACAGTTTTCTTCTGATGACTTGTTGAACGTGTAGAGATAGCTCTGGAACCTACCGTGCTCCGTATAGAATTGGGTAATATTATGTCCAATGTCATGACTGATGAAAGTTGAAACTATGGGAAAAAAGTCTCTTGTTATGCTACTATTGTGAACATCCCATTTGTGCTGCCACATGGTCAGTGCATTTTCTCTGAGTCACCGGATTATATAGCTGTGAGGTATTGCTGTGTAACTTGGATTGCAGTTAGCAGTTGAAGCACAGCGAGCCAGCTCATCTGCTCGTTCATTTCCGCAGACACCGGTATGACCTCTTACCCAGATGATTGCAAAACTGTTATAGTTTTTAGATATATCTTGCAAGATTTGGTTAACGATGGGGTGGTGCCAATTGTAGTTACAGATCGATTGTACTGACGAACTAGAGTCCGTGAAGAGATTAATATTAACTCCTTTGTAGTTGTCGTTACACCACCTTATAGCAGAGAGAATAGCCCAAAGTTCTGCCTGATATACAGAGCAGAAGTTGCCTAGCTTGTCTGAGGAGTTATGGACTTTATTATTATCATGATAGGCAATGAAGGCACAGCCTACATCTTCCTACTTCGAGCCATCCGTAAAAATAGTAAGAGTTTGGTCTGGCCAAGGGTTGGTTGCAATAAATTGCCAGTCTTGTGGTGCCAGGCCATGTTTACAGTGAAGATTTTGTTCAATGTTTTCAAAAACCTCGTTATTAATATTTATATTAATGCCTTGTCTCATTTTCCATCTTTGTGAAGCTAATTCAATATCATGCACAATTGGCAATTTTCCCGCAATAACCTGCATGGCTGCTTTTGAAGTGGTAGAGTATGCTCTGCATATTATAAGTAGTGCTCTTCGTTGGGCGCTTTGAAGTTTTCTGTCTATATGGACCTGACCCAGGCCCTCGGCCCAAACTGAGACCGCATAGGAAATCATAGGCAAAAATACAGAATCATAAATCACGCTCATGATTTTGGGACTCAGATTCCATTTTGTCTTTGCCACCTTTGATATTGCGTTGAAGAGCAGGTTAGTTTTATTGCAGATATTCTTCACACGGGGGAGCCAACTTAGCTTATGGTTTAGAGTAAAACTTAAGTATTTCAGACTTTATACTACTCTAACACTGGTACATCCCATTTTTATTGTTGGGACTCTTCTGTACAAGTGCGATGCTTTCGGCCTAGTAAAAGTAATCACTTTGGTCTTATTAGGGTTTAATTCTAACTTATTCCTTTTACTCCATCGCAGGATTTTCTCAAGCACATCATTGGCCTTTTTTTCCAATTCAGCCCGGGAGAAAGCCGTCACTAACACTATGGCGTCATTTGCATATGCCACTGTCCAGTCACTTCTGATGATTTCACTTAGAAAGCCATTAAACATTAGATTCCAAAGAAACGGTCCCAGTACGGAGCTCCTGAGGGCACCCGCGAGTTATTTGCTGTGTATAAGACTTTGAGCCCACTTGTAATGTAGCAGAACGTTCTTGCAGGCAGTCTCTTATGATATTAAAGATGTAGGCTGGGCACTGGCTTTGCCTGAGTCTCAACAGCACCATTGGCCACCAGTCCGAGTTGAACGCACCTGCTATATTAAGGTATGGGTATGTATGGGTAATTATTAGATTTCAGATTTATAAGTGCAAAATTAACGATAAAATAAAAAGCACACTATTTCTGCTTTTCCAGCAATAACAATAAATGATTGAAAATAAGGATTTACTATGTTGAGAACATTCAGTTTATCTGCAAAGTAGATTGCAAGAAATTACGAAACAAATTATCTCGCCATGACGAACTATAAAAAATTAATTTTTCTATGTAATATTTTTAATAGTTATTAATTACAGACAGATCTTTTTATGTTAAGCATAAATTTCATATTACGTTCTTGTTAATTATTAAGAGTTTCATCGTAATTTCATTACTGCGGCTTAAAATTTGGATGAATTTATTAACTTTAGTTGCTCTATAAATCCAAACGCAGTAGATTAAAGATACTCGTTTAATTTATTAATACACATCCTAATATTTTGACTAAATTAGGAGAATATTTGCAGATATAATTCTTAGCAAGCGAATATCGTATGATGTATAAACAAAAAGAAAATTATTTGTTGCCTATAGAAGTTATAATCATAAGGGAAATTCACACTCGAAATACTGTATTTAAAATTAAGTTAAATTGAGTTCGTGTATGGTTGGAATAAAAGCTTGGCTAAATTAACCATAATGAAAATAATAAGTAAATAGCATTTATAAGAAAAATATTTAATCGACTATCTAAATCTTGCCTTAAAATTAAGAAATTATACTTTACTAGATAAAATGTGATAGGTAAATGGGATGTATAATGTAAGATTCAGAACGAAGATAATTAGAATCATGAGTGAATCATTTGTTTTGGAAAGTGACAAATGGAAATGTCAAGGTTTGAACACAAAGACGAAGTATATTTTGTGTTCAATCGAATATCTTGAGTATTGGTTGTCTTACCACAGGAAATTATTATTAATATTTAGAATTATAAAATTAACAATTATCTTATTAAACTTAAGAACTATAATTCCATGAAAATACTAGAAGAAACAAAATTTATATAAAAGATTCAGTTTTACACTACAGAGATAAAATACCTCTGTTGTGTATAATTTAATTAATAAAAATCTGTATTGATGTGTACTGCGAGCTATATTTTGTTTGCTACGAGATCTCACTGAGAAATTTTTTTAGTAATTTTCAACTCTTAATAGGGTATGGGCTTCCCGTTCGGGTCTCGACTTCGCCTTCGTCACCGGACATAGTTGGTACGTTAATACGACATATTTTTTTTATTTATTATAATTATGTAATTTATCTGCACTTTCCGCGCGGTTTCGTCTGATGTTCTCTGATTTCTTCAACCGTATTCAATACTTTAATAGAATTATTTTTAAAAAAGAAATTTAATGGTTTGATTTTCCTTGCGACATCGATTTACGCGTACCTGTTACAACCACACGGCAAAACTCTTGTTTATATGTTTATAACTTTAGATTAAATGTTACTCGGCCATATTATTTATATCAGGCTACTAAAAATGTGATCGGATCGAGGTTGAACATTTATTGTATATTCCTTATGTTACGTTAAAGCATATGTAAACAATTTATGTATGATTGTTTATAATTTTGTTTTTCTTTTAAGTTTTACGCGTTCTTTTAATATTAAATGGGAGTGGTTATCTCCAGCCTTTATAAAGCTTATTACATTCTGTATAAAATATTTTTTGTCAATTATTCGTGTTTAATTATTCATTTTAAATTAAAATTCATTGTATTTTTATTTAATTTAAAATAAAAAACATAACTTCCTGTCTATTTTTATTTCCAAACAATTATTGTTCGGATAATCACACGTGTAACCAATCTTCGTTTGTCTTATAAATCTTTTGTTTTATATTTAATTTAAGAATTGTTTATGTTTCTTTTATTTAATTTTTATTTACTTTAATAACATTTTTAAATTTATATTTGATATTTATTTAAGTTTGATTTTACATTTATCACTATAATAAGATACATAAAAAATAAATTTTCAACAATTTTATTTTATTGTTAAAGATGTAAAAATTAATATCAAAGAATTCATTAACATTCAAAAAAATTATTATTATTTGAAAACATTTGCGGATACTTTTAAGCAATAATAAATGCTAAAATTTGACTCTATTATTCCCACTTTGCGCCATTTAATTGGAAAACGGTGTAAATATTATTTTAAAAATTCTGAAAATATACAATTTTTTCATGTTAATTATTATAAATTTAAAAATAAAGAAATAAATGACCTTTTAATAGAGATGGTTACTTTAAAGTTAGTTAGGACAGGACGTAACAAAAAAGCAATCTAGAACAACGCATAATGTTATTTATAGCAATTCTATTGTTCGCTTAATTTGATATACTATATTATTAAAAAAAATTAAGTATTGGTTAGAGTATGGGGGTGACGAGTAAGGAATGAAATAATCATCATGTCTTATACAATTCTCTATTGTTCACAATCTTGAAATCTTCATAAAGTGGCTGCATGTTTCTAACTTCTATCTACTTAATAAAATAAATAAAACTTTATAATACATTTGTTTCTTTAAATAGAACTTATATCATTTATTTAAATTTGCATGCAAAATAATCATTTTAATTAAGATATTAAAAATTAATAGAAATTGATTAAGTGATAAAAGTAGAAACATATTTAAACTTGATTTTATGTAACTTGAGAACATTTTTGTTTACAAAAGTATGCTATATAAAATTTAAGTATAACTTAAATTTCTTGGAATATGGTTTCTTATATATTATAATGCTAATTTATAAAAAGAATAATAATTTGAAATAGAGTGCAAATCAATTACACGCTTTATAATTGTTCAAAATACTCTTTCATTCGTTCATTTTAAAGATTTATACTTGTAAAAAAGGGAATTATATAAGTTTCAAATAGTTTAACTTAGTTATAGTATAATCTTTTAACAGATTATAATATAGGAGCTCAGCATAGGCTTGATGAAAGTTAGCATGTTTAAAGCATTCAACTTAATATAGAACAAATTCTTATTCTACCTTGAATGTATTATACCCGAAAAAATTGTAACTTGCTTTCACTGAGCTCACAGTTTAATCATTCTTACTTTATATTTAATGTTTATATATAAAAACTTACAAAAAATCCTTGTAAAATCGGTTGAAGAATTCTAAATGAAAATAATTTATTTAAACAATATTTAAACTTATTATCTTATGATATATTAATTTATTAGTTTGATCATACTTCATTTTTATAACATTACTTTTGGGTGAACACTAATAATTCAAGATTAACTTATATTTTTACTAATTACTAAAAGTATCATTAATTATATAACAGCTTTCTATAAATAAATCATTCAAAGTCATCTTAGAATTTGCTTTTTTATTTTTTTAAATAGAAAACCAGATGTCTTTTACTCAATACAAGATTCTTTTAAGAAAACTTTTACTGCTAATTATAAGTATTTATTTTACTTGTGTACTACAGAATTAAACATATTTAACAAGAATTTACTGTCAAAGAAAAGAAAGAGTAAATTACTTTTTAATACATAAATAGAATCGATAAGAATTGTGCTTTATACAAGAATTTTTAATAAGTCACAAACCATTTGCAATTTCAAGGATTATTCGGAGGAAAATGTGTTAGAAATATAATATAATAATAATATGAAAACTTTTTATGTTTCATTTCTTAAGTGCATTTTACATAAGTTATAACCTCTCTTTATAGAAGAAATCAATGTTGAGAAGGGAAAGAGATATAAAAAAACTGAATATTTAGAAAAAATGTCACCCGATAAAAGGCATCTGTAGATTAGACAAAATTGTGAACGTGAGAAAATTTATTTGGCAAGAGAAAAGTGTTGACCAAGATTAAGCGAATACTGAGAAAAAATATGCCATCTTTACATAAATTGTTCTAAAATTTCGAATGTTATATATGTGTGCGGTGAAGTCGAAAAATATTTTCCCTCTATCTGGAATTTTTCGATATTAACTAGCTATGTATAACTGAAACTTATAATTAAAATTTAAACTTTCTAAACTGTCTTTTCCAACTGATATTTCGCGATTTTTGAGGGATGACAAACTATATCCCTGCAAATCCAAAAAAGAGATTAACTTATGTTAATTTACAACGCTTTTCTCATTATACCCTACTTATTAAATATGCCATTTTGATAAATATGTTATAACATGATGCACTATATGTCTATATCTTTATCGAATTCTCTATATACATAACTTATATTCATTATAATTTATTCACAGTTCTCTTTGATAAAACATGTTCCAGATTAGTGTCGAATTAACACATCTGAAGGCCTTAAGCACCGACTAATTTCAGAGCTCTTTAAATATTCCATTTAATATTTATAAACGGAATTTAATATACAATTATCATTAAGCTTAAGGCCTTAGAAAGTGTTCAGTTTACTTACAGCATAATCCGCTGTCGTTCTACATCATAATAATAGATCATAAGAAGATAAAATTTATAAAAAAAATAGTCAATAAAAAAGATAGCAAATATTTTAATCTAAAATAAAACTAATTTTACATTATATTATACAATATATAGTATATCATCAGCAGAATATGTTAGTAAAACAGTCTAAAATTCGGGTATTTTCAAGACAACTTTTTAAAATGACTTCATAAATATTTATAAAATATAGCTGTACTACAGTACGAGAATATTTATAAGACTATGTTTAATTAAATAACGGTAATTTTAATACAAAGTAATGTGATTTATTTTTGTCCAAAACAATCGTGACAAGAAGAAGAAAAGAAAGAAAAATATGCTAAATGCATATTGTAAGAAGAAAATTGCCTACGTAACAACAAAAACAACTGCATATGAACTTTGCAAAGTTGATAGATCATTTGTTTATAAAATGCCATACTTGGAAGAAGTAAAATAAGACGAGAAAAAGTGTAATAAAATAAGAGACCTTCTTTAATAGATCTTATAAAAATTTTCAGAACTTTAACCTACTTTAGATAAGATTGCTATGAATCTTCAAACGTATATAAAAAGTTTCTTTCAAAAAATTTTCCTTTTTTTTTATGTCCACATCATGAATTTCGAGAAATAAAAATGACTGATAAGAATGACCTTGTGTGTAAAAATGTCACGATTCCATTTATAAACAATAAACAACTACCTAACCTGATGCATGTTTTGAAAATTATAAAAAGAGGACAGAAAATTTCTGTACAAAAGAAAGTGACTTTGATATATGGTAAAGTAAGTCTTGTTGCATTCATATTTTCGAATTTATAATGTAAATATGTTAAGAAAAACAGAAAGAAAATGAATTATTTAAATTAATTTTAGACGTATTTCTGCATTAACATTGACTTTCAAAATATTCATTCGAATAATAAATAATATAGAATTGAGATTTTACATTAAATATCTTATGTTTTTTAATAGTAATATTTTATCTAATAATAAATGGTACCAGCCGCAATTCATATTAAAACTTTATTCATAATATAATTTTATATAATATGAATCGAAAAGCTTAAATTAAAATCATTTTACTTTGAAAAGTCTTAAAAAACAATTTAATAAATATTTCACTTAAAAAGTGTGCACCTTCTTTCCCAATACATCTATTGGCAAATGAAAAGTTATTTTTGAGAAAATATAATTAATTTTAAGAATTATTTTTATTTTA
>NW_019385434.1:236472-250243 GCF_000671375.1 Centruroides sculpturatus
TATACACATACTGATATAATATACTGTACGTATATTGGAAATGTTGAGTCGAATTAGTCTAGGAATCGATTAATTTTATGGAAGGAAACCTTTCAAACAGCCGTAGTCTGTAAACTGCATACGTGCCGGGCTGTGATTGGCTGGACTCTTAGAAAATGGATTTATAAAAACCGGAACGTATCTACCGTGTTATAGAGGGGTCAACTGTACTAATAATTTTAAGTTATTTGAATAACAGATCGGTTGATATAAACAATAATTAAACGAAGGTCAGGGTGACCAAACGTTAGCGGTTTATGTTGTAAAAAAAAAAAGTTATGGATGCATGGATTGATCTCAGACTCAACATGTTAAGGAGCTTATCATTAATTAATAACAACAAATGTTTTTACTATTAACATGAAGAACTTTTATTAACTAGTGATGTTTCACTATATTAAATTTACATGCTAATATTTCTATTTTCTTAAATTGAACACTGCTTAAATACATAAATTAATTTGAACAGAAAAAACATTTTTGAAGCAATCTGCTTCCCATAACAATAATAATTATAATATTTATTCGTCTTTCGTTTTCTTCCAAAGCATTTTATGCTGCTAGCACTTCTTTAAGATTAAAAATAAGGTTCAAATATTTGCTCATGCTTATTTCAACGACGTTTCCATTAGCAGATTCAATAGGTTTTAAACAATTCTTAAATGTACATCCATATATGTAGTCACATTTATGCAGACACCATGCATTCATCTTCAGACACGCACATGGATAAATCGACTATAAGTTTATATATTTCATCAGAAGAGAACATTCATTTAAATATTTACTACAAGAGTGAATCTTTTATCGGTTTAGTCACTTCATTTACATTATTGTAGAAACTTTTTCGAAAGTTGACAAATTTAAAATATTACTTAAATTTATTAATGTGCAATGAAATGAAGAATGGATTTTAAATTGCCTTCTAACGACGAGTGACTATTTCTAATGTCTTTATGTATTACAAATTCTGCTTTCTATTCATATCATGAATTAAGTGTGCCATACGTGTGTGACTTTATTATTATTTCCAGTAGCATCATCCTCTAAATTGTCAATTATGGTGTCATTAGTTGTGGATATTTGATTACCATGTGCAACCGTTTTCAGTTGTACCTAATATAAAGAAATAAATAAAATATTACATATTGTCAAACAGTGTTTAAATTTGAATTAAACTTTTTAACTTAAATATTTAAGGAACAGTTCTAATTTTTAATTAAATATATTTAATGATAGAAAGCTGCAGTAATATTTCAACACTTTTATATTGTGTAATGCTTTTTATTTAATTTGTGGAAGCAGATTGTGGTAAATTGTAAAAGAAATTAATAGAAATTAAGTTATTCTTGGAATGTCTAATATCTAATTAAAATATTAAGCAGTTCAAATGCAAACACGTCTGGTATAGTAATATTATAAAATATGTGGTAGGTATTTTCGTGAAATGTTAGTATTTAATTGCGAAACTATAGCTTTAGACGTTCAAGCAGCAAATCTTAATTTGTACGAGATACTTATTTTATACAGATAGCTTAGACGGGAACAGGTTACTGTTCAATGTAGTAGATCTTTTGTAGGTGAATCTGAACACAACCTTGAAAGAGACTGTTCATTAACATGATTAATAATTTATGATTGTTCTTATGTGCAGTGTGATAATATCTAAAATATTCGTAAAATTAACACCCTTAAATAGAATCACTTAATATTATTCTGATCTGCGCAAAATATTTACTTAATAAATACTTAAAAATAAAATTTAAAAAATATTAAAATATTTTCACAAATAATTTAAAATTTACAAATAAAATCGATTATAAAAGTTTTGAGACGGCTGCATAAACCGCTGATTGAATAAACTTATAACTAAACAAGGACAATGAATTTGTGATCGCAATAATCCCCAATAATTTCTAAATTGAATAATTGTACTAGGATTGCAATGTTAAATTACACCATGTTGTAAAAGTAAAATTTAGACATTTTGAAAAAAAAAAATTATATATACTGACAGCTAACTGAATCACGATTACAAGTCAGTTTTGTGAGTGTTACCACCAATATCAATTACATCTTTCTACCTTTGCTGCAAACTTTCAGTCCTGTCACGTTAGAATTACTTTTAAGAAAGCTAGGTGTCTCATAACTGTGTTTGACACGTGGCTCTGTAATGTAAGTGGGAAATAAATGGTAAGCAGTTGATGTCATATCTGGACTGTAAGATGGATGAAGCAGAACCTTCTTGTCCAGATTGCCAACTTTTCTAAGCTGTTCTTTGTGGTAGACATCGAATATTATAAATTTTTCAGCATGCGGAAAAACTGAATTTTTTTTTTTGTAATTTTCGGGAGGTCAACCGTACANTTAAAATTTACAAATAAAATCGATTATAAAAGTTTTGAGACGGCTGCATGAACCGCTGATTAAATAAACTTATAACTAAACAAGGACGATGGATTTATGATCGCGAAAATCCCTAATAATTCGTAAATTGAATAATTGTACTAGAATTGCAAATGTCTAAATTTTACTTTTACAACCTGGTATTTAATTATACCAGGTTGTAAAAGTAAAATTTAGATATTTTGAAAAAAAAAAAAATTATATTTACTGAGAGCTAACTGAATCACGATTACAAGTCAGTTTTGTGAGTGTTACCACCAGTATCAATTACATCTCTCCACCTTTGCTGCAAACTTTCAGTCCTGTCACGTTAAAATCACTTTTAAGAAAGCTTTATGGCTCATAACTGTGTTTTAAATATGGCTCTGTAATGTAATGTAAGTGGGAAATAAATGGTAAGCAGTTGACGTCATATCTGGACTGTAAGATGGATGAAGCAGAACCTTCTTGTCCAGATTGCCAACTTTTCTAAGCTGTTCTTTGTGGTAGACATCGAATATTATAAATTTTTCAGCTTGCGGAAAAACTGAATTTTTTTTTTGTAATTTTCGGGAGGTCAACCGTACATTATCTTTTATCAGTTGCAGCAAATGTCATTATCACTGACTAAATGGAGTTCATGTTTAAAAGAGAAATATTCAATTTTTCAATTCTCGAACCAATTATGGCCTGTGTCTTCGCCAAATGTCATTCAGATGAGAATGTGAGGCTTCGTTGCATTTTAACAATTTTTGAAGTCATACAACAAAAGCACTCGAAAGTGTATTTTCGAATGTTTCACGTTGCCAGATGTTTTCTGATACCTCTATTTTTGATGAAATATACGATGAAATGCCACCTAGGTAAATTACTAGACTTCTACAACGTTTGATGTGGGTGTATACATTTTTTACCAGTCGTTTTTAAGAAAATTGAAATACGTAAAATTCTCCGATAAAACCTGATATAACTGTTTGTTTTAATTTTGCTACAGTTTTTGTACTTACTTAATATCAGGTGTTTATTTCCTTTACTAAATCAAAACTTTTAACATATATACAATAATGAAGCAAGGTTAATTTGTTAATTAGTTTAAGAAAATTAATAATTGATATATAATTAACAATAGAAAATTGTGNCAAATAATATATTTATAAGTAATATGTAGCCAAAAATGCAGCCGAGTCAAATTTCTGTAGCCCATAAAGTAACCAATGCTCTAAATGATATTTTTTACACCAAAGTGATAAATGTTGCCATATTTGGCTATTTTTTATGTCTAGTAGGTTTAGGTCTAGAAAGTCGGTCTAAGTTTAATTTCTTAACAGGTGGTCTTTGAATGTTCAGTTTCTTTTGTTATTTTGCAGCTTCTGGTCCCTTCTTTATGTCCTTTTTTGTTAGTTTATCTATTTATCCTAGTATTCCATAATACCCGACACGCCATCTTGGAAAATGAACCTTTAAACTTATGGACAAAACATTATCAGCTAAAAAATGACTACAGTATAACAAACTACAATTCTTTTAGTGTATGGGGAGATCCTTGTAGTTTGGGACACTTTTCTTTAAACTTCATAATTTAAGTTCAAATTGATCTTTAGCTATGACTATTAAATATTTCTATTAGTAATTGATAACATCACTATATATGGTGCAACACGTGACCCTATGCTATTGTATTTATGAGAAAATGTCAAATAATTACTTACAGATATTTGTCCCAAGGTACAATCCATGATTGTACCTTGGGACACGACCCAATTTTAACAATTTTGTAAATCTTAACTTCCTCCAGATGAGAAAAAGATAGCTTATCTAAGTCTTTTCCTTTATAACAATATTAGCTATATCAGTTAACAAAAATGTTTCATATATTGGAAATGCAGGTAAGTATAAAGCTTACGCCACGATGTCTCCGATGAACTGTCGTAATTTTGTCGATGTTGTTGGCAACTGGGACAGGAACCGTGTCCTGTACACATACGTGCAGGCGTAACTTTGCAGGCTCCTGTCTGTGCGGAGCGACGATATGAACTTTTTCAGCCAGCGATTTCTACACTCGATGTTCTGAGTGTGGGCCTCGGGATCATCCGTGTCGACGAATCTGCACAGAAAAAAGATAAATGTCGCATATCTATAATGCCTATCCATACCTTTCAATTAACACACAGCACACGTTCATCCTTCTCACCTCCCAGGGCTCCGCCGGATGTGATTGACGATCTTATGTCCAGAGAAGCCCAAAGCAGTACAACCGCGATACTGGGCCACGCTGTTAGAAACTATGATGGATTTTGGAGCGATGTATCTGAGCATGTGGCTCCACAGAACTCGTCTGCTTTTGTTCTCCACCTGAAAGAATACGAGAAAACATAACACAATTCCTCTAAAATGCGCCTATGTCTGCCGGGCAAGGAACCTTCTTCGATAACAAAAAATAAAAGGAAATAATGTTTCGCTACCATTTACATGCCAGTACATCAGCTCTCTTGTTTCCCGACAGTAGGCACCAAATATAGTAATTTGGATGCCTACGCGGCCGCGGTTGTATTTTTGCCTCCTGGTGAAGGTCTCATCGATCTGACAACAAAAGCACATGAATATAGGTATAGACTTTTCGGCAAAGTCAGAAACAACGTGCATTCCTTCACCACCAAGCTGGACTTCTTGATTTTGGGAGACGATAACCTTTGCAACTTCGTGGCTGAAGTTGTACCAATCTACCGCTGTCGCGAGGGCCACCTCGCATTCGTCTGCAGCGATGGTGACTGGCTCCTGCTTGACCCACGAATAAATCAGCTTCAGCACCTGTAAAATACAGAGAAAACACATCTTTTACACATAGGTCATCATAAGCGGCATGATCAAATTGCAGAAACACTGAACGTAATGTGATACAGAAAAGACAGTACTTTCCGGTTACCAGGGCTCCAGCAACTGTACCATTATTGTAAGCAAAGTTGAACTGTTCTTATTTGCATGCCTAAGCTAAAGATTACTGTAAATAAATAGCAACTAATTACAAAGTAGAAGTTTCCAGTGATTACATCGACTGCTAGTGTTGGTGTACAGTGGCTAACGGAGAGAATGCTAACCGAAAAATTTCGGACTGGGAAACCGCCGCTTTCTCACAAAAGCGGCGGTTTCCCAGTCCCAGTTTATCGCGATCAACTGCAATATTATACTTCTGTAGCTGAAAGCTTCACTCGTTCGAAAAATGTATTGTGGGTACAAGACAGGCTATCGGTGCACATGGCTCTCCAGACAGTGCTGCCTGTCTGTCGTCTAACTGTTTTCTGTTGGTTCAGTTTTTCGCAGTGGTAGTAGAATCCAAACTTTTCAGATGGAGCCGGTACCTTGCGCATATTGCCTGAAAATGAAGACATTGAAAATGCATAGAAAAGTAGCGAAACACTGTGCCGCGAATATTCGCTGTTCCTGTACATGCAGGAATCAAGCGATGCTTACCTCAGCACTTAGAGCATGGTGGCACGGTACTGGTTAGGTCTGGATGTGGCACTAGCCCCACAAGATGGCAAAATTTCTGGGTGGCCTCTTCGGTGGGAAGGTAGCGACTAAATGTGTAGGATTTTAGATGTTGAAATATGTCAGCGGGATCCAAAACGGGAGATGCCGAAACGTCACACGTGAATGGCATATTTTCACGTAACACAACACTGGGCACAAAGGCACTTAGGCAGCCTACAGGCTTATAAAACCTCGGGTGGCGGTGCTGCGGTCACGTGACCCGCGGCCGAGCGACGGGCTTGCTCCCACTTCACAATCGAGGGGAGCCGCATGGCGCAGCGCGCTGCATCTGTGCGTCAGAGGGGGCCGCCTGGAGGGCCCGTCATGCACAATGAGCTCCTCGGCCTAGCATGGCTCAAGTATGAGTTCCGAAGTGTTTCTGGCAGAGCGACCTGGCGGGCCAGTGAGTAAAGAAGTGGCCAGGACCGGGGTTCGATCCCCAGCTGAGGTAAGAGGTGTAATAATAATAGATATTTGTATTTACAGACAACAGATGGCGACTCCGGAAGGCTGCAGGTGGGAGACTCGGGCCGCTGGCTGCGTGCGAGGGGGAGATGGCGGCAGCGGCGGCGTGGATGGGAGGGGGAGACGTGCGCTTTCTTTTTAACACTGAGATGGGGAAAACCGAAAAAAAAATTTCGGCCACGTGACGCCGTCCCTTTTGGGCGCGGAGTCACGTGACCGGATATGACGTAGGCGCATCTTTGGAGGGCTATATCTTGCGAAGGGTTGCCCGTAAGGGCATGGTCCTTTTGACTTTTATGCTTGCACAGGGGCTCTACAATTTGGGGGGACGAGATTTTGCTATATTTGTCCTAGAATCTTGTCAAAATATTATGAGTAAAACCAAGATCCAAATGGATTGCGAAAAAACAAGCACCTATAAAACTCACACAACGTGTCACAGCGGTGAAAAGAGTCAAAATGGCCGACTTTACGTCATGCATTCTGAATGTTGTAATGAAATAGCTATGATGCTATTTAATACTTCTCAATGTATCATTTTTCAAATGACGAGCTTGTCTCGAAGTACAAGGTGTCCCAAGGTACAAGGATCTCCTCTACGTTACTCACCATTTTTCCGTTGCAAATTTAAAAATAACAGTGGCGCCACCTATTACTTAAAAACAAAATTCTTTAACGTCGACCACACGTCATGAATAGTATCTTTTTTACATACGTTTGCATTCGAAGTGTTTCATAAACATATTTTTATTAAATTCATTATTAGCAACAATGCAAACATTTATTTAATTTTTATTTTAGAATTTAATTACCTTTGTAAATTTTTGTCCGAGTGGCAATTACAGTATTAGGTTCTTAAGACAAAATCTATCCAAATACGACCTGTTATTTATTTATTTCGTGTCAGTTGCCAAGAAATTACACACTCTCTTGGCGGCCGACCTTTCTCTTTAGGCTACTGCTTGCCAGAAGTTAAAAAGGTTTCTGTAAGTGTTCATCCGATGGAGAATTATTTTTAATAAAATTGAAGACAAACTGTCTAAAAAGAATCACCATTTATTATTTTTTGTGTTCCTAGACTAACAAATTCTCGGTGACTGACCTTTCTTTGTAGGCTACTTGTCGCCGGAAAATTACAAAAAGTCCTTTTAAAAAAACAAAACACATCCGATTAAAATTATAAAAATTTCTGAAAAACATACAATGACATACAGTTTTCCTGCTTACTTCTATCTATACCTTCATTTGGGGGTTTCTTCTGCTTTTTATCTACAAGAAATTTTATTAAAAATATTTCTCCATCTGACGAACACTTACAGAAGAAATTTCTACGTGTATCGTCACTAGGAGGCAGCTTTTCTAAAAATTACATTTTGCAG
The DNA here is from genome assembly GCF_000671375.1 of Centruroides sculpturatus. Taxonomy (NCBI): domain Eukaryota; kingdom Metazoa; phylum Arthropoda; class Arachnida; order Scorpiones; family Buthidae; genus Centruroides; species Centruroides sculpturatus. The sequence goes on from NW_019385434.1 coordinate 244,269, forward strand.
CGCCAATTTATAGTAGATAAAAAGCAGAAGAAATCCCTCAGAAAACAAGTTAAACGTATTGTTTATATCCTATGAAATATTTCAGTTTGCCTACTGAAGAATTTAATAAATCAAGTAGTCGATTTCCCCTATAGTTCGGATTCCTATATCACTGCGAAAAAATTGCAACAGTATTCGTACAAACATGCTAAAAAAACTCCTATAATTCGAAAAAACGTCATCGCCGAACGTGTCGCGACAGGATTGGTCGAATCTAGACCAATAGTGGTTTTTGCACAAATCGTTGAGTTTAAACGAGCAGCTACTACTAAAAGCCATTTATTATTTAACGTCCATAAAAATTAGATTTATATTAATGATGTCTCCAAAGTTCAGCGAATTTTTCACAAAAAATAATTTATCGGGAAGCACGCGAGCGCCATTCGATGACAAGCTTCACGACATAAACAAGCTTAAGCAATGGCGGAGTCGAACGGTGCACGTTCAATAAGTAATCCTACAATTTTTTGTTCATAGCATAGTTTACATGGATTATTCCCAAAAAATTATGTGCTTTGGAAATGTTGAGTGAAATTAGTCCAGAATCGATTAATTTTATGAAAGAAACCTTTCAAACAGCCGTAGTTTGTAAACTGCATACGTGCCGGGCTGTGATTGGCTGGACTCTTAGAAAATGGATTTATAAAAACCGGAACGTATCTACCGTGTTATAGGGGGGTCGACTGTACTAATAATTTTAAGTTATTTGAATAACAGATCGGTTGATATAAACAATAAGTACACGAAGGTCAGGGTGACCAAATGTTAGCGGTTTATGTTGTAAAAAAAAAAGTTATGGATGCATGGATTGATCTCAGACTCAACATGTTAAGGAGCTTATCATTAATTAATAACAACAACTGTTTTTCGTATTAACATGAAGAACTTTTATTAACTAGTGATTTTTCACTATATTCAATTTACAGGCTAATATTTCTATTTTCTTAAATGAAAGACTATTAAATACATAAATTAATTTGAACAGAAAAAAACATTTTTGAAGCAATCTGCTTCTCAACAATAATAATTATAATATTTATTCGTCTTTCGTTTTTTTCCAAAGCATTTTATGCTGCTAGCACTTGTTTAAGATTAAAAATAAGGTTCAAATATTTGCTCATGCTTATTTAAACGACGTTTTCATTAGCAGATTCATTAGGTTTTAAACAATTCTTAAATGTACATCCATATATGTAGTCACATTTATGCAGACACCATGCATTCATCTTCAGACACGCACATGGATAAATCGACTATAAGTTTATATATTTTATCAGAAGAGAACATTCATTTAAATATTTACCACAAGAGTGAATCTTTTATCGGTTTAGCCACTTCATTTACATTATTGTAGAAAGTTTTTCGAAAGTTGACAAATTTAAAAAATTACTTAAATTTATTAATGTGCAATGAAATGAAGAATGGATTTTAAATTGCCTTCTAACGACGATTGACTATTTCTAACGTTTTTATGTATTACAAATTCTGCTTTCTATTCAAATCATGAATTAAGTGTGCCATACGTGTGTGACTTTATTATTATTTCCAGTAGCGTCATCCTCTAAATTGTCAATTATGGTGTCATTAGTTGTGGATATTTGATGACCATGTGCAACCGTTTTCAGTTGTACCTAATATAAAGAAATAAATAAAATATTACATATTGTCAAACAGTGTTTAAATTTGAATTCAACTTATTAACTTAAATATTTTAGGAACAGTTCTAATTTTTAATTAAATATATTTAATAATAGAAAGCTGCAGCAATATTTCAACACTTTTATATTGTGTAATCCTTTGTATTTAATTTGTGGAAGCAGATTATGGTAAATTGTAAAAGAAATTAATAGAAATTAAGTTACTCTTGGAATGTCTAATATCTAATTAAAATATTAAGCAGTTCAAATGCAAACACGTATGGTATAGTAATATTTAAAAATATGTGGTAGGTATTTTCGTACAATGTTAGTATCTAATTGCGAAACTATAGCTTTAGACGTTCAAGCAGCAAATCTTTATTTGTACGAGATACTTATTTTATACAGATAGCTTAGACAGGAAGAGGTTACTGTTCAATGTAGTAGATCTTTTGTAGGTGAATCTGAACACAATGAACTCTCTCTTTCAAGGTTAACATGATTAATAATTTATGATTGTTCTTATGTGCAGTGTGATAATATCTAAAAAATTCGTAAAATGAACACCCCTAAATAGAATCACTTAATATTATTCTGATCTGCGCAAAATATTTACTTAATAAATACTTAAAAATAAAATTTAAAAAATATTAAAATATTTTCACAAATAATTTAAAATTTACAAATAAAATCGATTATAAAAGTTTTGAGACGGCTGCATGAACCGCTGATTAAATAAACTTATAACTAAACAAGGACGATGGATTTATGATCGCGAAAATCCCTAATAATTCGTAAATTGAATAATTGTACTAGAATTGCAAATGTCTAAATTTTACTTTTACAACCTGGTATTTAATTATACCAGGTTGTAAAAGTAAAATTTAGATATTTTGAAAAAAAAAAAAATTATATTTACTGAGAGCTAACTGAATCACGATTACAAGTCAGTTTTGTGAGTGTTACCACCAGTATCAATTACATCTCTCCACCTTTGCTGCAAACTTTCAGTCCTGTCACGTTAAAATCACTTTTAAGAAAGCTTTATGGCTCATAACTGTGTTTTAAATATGGCTCTGTAATGTAATGTAAGTGGGAAATAAATGGTAAGCAGTTGACGTCATATCTGGACTGTAAGATGGATGAAGCAGAACCTTCTTGTCCAGATTGCCAACTTTTCTAAGCTGTTCTTTGTGGTAGACATCGAATATTATAAATTTTTCAGCTTGCGGAAAAACTGAATTTTTTTTTGTAATTTTCGGGAGGTCAACCGTACATTATCTTTTATCAGTTGCAGCAGAATGTCATTATCACTGACTAAATGGAGTTCATGTTTAAAAGAGAAATATTCAATTTTTCAATTCTCGAACCAATTATGGCCTGTGTCTTCGCCAAATGTCATTCAGATGAGAATGTGAGGCTTCGTTGCATTTTAACAATTTTTGAAGTCATACAACAAAAGCACTCGAAAGTGTATTTTCGAATGTTTCACGTTGCCAGATGTTTTCTGATACCTCTATTTTTGATGAAATATACGATGAAATGCCACCTAGGTAAATTACTAGACTTCTACAACGTTTGATGTGGGTGTATACATTTTTTACCAGTCGTTTTTAAGAAAATTGAAATACGTAAAATTCTCCGATAAAACCTGATATAACTGTTTGTTTTAATTTTGCTACAGTTTTTGTACTTACTTAATATCAGGTGTTTATTTCCTTTACTAAATCAAAACTTTTAACATATATACAATAATGAAGCAAGGTTAATTTGTTAATTAGTTTAAGAAAATTAATAATTGATATATAATTAACAATAGAAAATTGTGAGTCTTACTTACTGTCGGAAGAATAAAAATTATAGTTTGGAAATCTTTATAGAATGTAAGAACGTAAATATAAAGACCTGACGCAAGCATCCATTCTGATACTGTACTGATGATATGGTAGTCATATCCCTAAAAAGTATAGAAAATTTTAGTATAATTTCAAACTTATTATGAAAGGAAAGGTTTCTCTTACTTTATCATCCGAGGTCCATAGAGGAATATCTTTAACAGGTCTATCAAACAAGGAAAGTGATAATACCATAAAGAGTCCAGCTATATAATATCAAGGAGCAGGTTTAAATAAAATAAAGAATTTCAACGAGATCGGCATTAGATGATGTTCTGAAACTAAAACATTCGAATGCTTGATTGATTACTCAAATGAGCATCTGTACATTTGTGAGTGCTGTTTGACACTGGAGCTCACGTGTTAAAATTTTAATAAAGTGTCAAATCAAGGGTTCGAGCTTTGATTTTAACGCTCATAAAAACTGGAAGAAAAACTTACAAAAAATTGGAAATAATAAATTTATTAGTCAAGCGAAAAAAAAAGTTTCTGTATAACCTTGTGAAGGGATATTAAGCAGAGGATTTGTGTCAGACTTACAGAAATTCGAAACAACAGTTAAATACGAGCAGAAGTTTCAAAGTGCGATTAATTTTTTTTTCGAATAAAACTCGGTGTCGAATTTGACACTTAGTAGCCCTAAATTGTCTGTTATCTTCCCAAATACAGAAAACCGACCAATAGGAGATCCAGGAAAAGAATCATTTAAAGACCTCGATCTCAAGAACAGGGACGAACTTTCGTGTGTCTGCAGTTGTGACTTATGTGCCTGGTCTTCATTGTTTTACATACAGTTTTTTCATCCCTAACTATATCATACTGCATTGAACTGTTTTGTTTCTTACGCTTTGTCAGGAGACACCTATAGACTCATTTCGAATGACCGACCCAAGGCCATGAACTCTACACTCCAGCTCCAACAGTTAACCAGACAAACTATAGAATTTAATAGTTAGCTTAAATAAACAGGTTGACTTGTAACTGCAGCTGTCTTCTTCACTTCCAGTCACACCACATTTGATAAATTCTATCATTTGTTTATCTGTCATTCGGCGCCTCACAATTTAATGTGTAGATCTAGGCTACAGTTATATAAATTCGACTAACACAGCTGACAGATGAAACACGCGTACTGTCAAAATAAATTATGTAGATGTGGATCGGATTGGCACACTATTAGTTTTTTCTTTGCAGTGCCAATAGTTCTAAGGTGAAGAATTTTGATATTAATGTACTATACAGAAGTACAGTCAACCCCCTATAACACGGTAGATACGTTCCGTTTTTTATGAAATTGATGTTTTAGGAGACCTTTCCAATCACAGCTCGACATGTGTGAAGTTTACGGACTACAGCTGTTTGAAAGGTTTTCTTCCATAAAATTAATCGATTCCTAGACTAATTTCACTCAACATTTCCAAAACACGTACAATTTTTTTGGGAATAATCCGTATAAACTATGCTATAAACAAAAAACTGTAGGATTACTTACCGAGTGTGCACCGTTCGACGTCGCCATTTTTTAAGCTTGTTTTCGTCGTGGAGCAGCGCATCAAACGGCGGGCACGATTTCTGATAAGTTATTTTTCTGCGAAAACTTCGTTGAACTTTGCAGACATCATTAATATAAATAATTTTTATGGCCGTTGAATAAGAAATGTTTCTTTCACAAGAAATGTATAAAATTACAGTACTGTATTAGACTTACGGTACCTAATTTACATACTGTACAGACGATAGTAAACTCAACTTACTCGTCTAAACTTTCCGTAGCGTGGCGCTGGACAGCGGAAAGTAGTTCGGCTGCCCGATGACGTTTTACCGAATTATAAGAGTTTTTACCATGTTCGTACGGATACCGTCGCAATTTTTTCGCCGTCATATAGCAATACGAACTATAGGAACCCGTGTTATAGGGGGGTCGACTGTATCTTCGGCAAGAACCGAAATGTTACCATACAAAATTAGCTTACATTTCGACTGTTAAATATCTCTACAAAGCATAGTGAATAGTGGAAGTTTTCGATTACGCAGTAAATATTTACCTTCAATTTAAGTTGCTTTATAAATTTGTATTCATATAAAAATTGATTTAAATGTTTAAAAAGGATACTAGAAATTCCTGTCACATTTAATAAAACAGACAAGTAAAGTCTGAAACGAGCCATTTGCAAAGAGCAAAAATCCGGAACAATTCTGTAACTGATTTTTGTTTGAATGCTGGCATAAATGATTGCTGATGTAAAACATAAATTTGCACCTAGCATATGAATAGGAAAAAGCACAGTTTCCTGTGCAATAAAATAATATTAAAATATGTAGAAACTGAATTAATCGAATCCCATATATTTTTAGATACTTATTTAGAACATATAATAAATTAATTTACCTGAAAATTTGCTAC
>NW_019385435.1:0-66674 GCF_000671375.1 Centruroides sculpturatus
GTAGCGTAGAACATTACATTAACATGCGATTAGTGATAGTTTCTTTGCTTACTAGATATCTCGTAGCAAAATAGAACTGACAATGAGTTATCTTGAACTACACTACTAGTAAATTTCCAAGAAAATGCCTAAAGGCTCTAAACTTTGCGACACCCAAATCGTGGCCCTAAGGTGCCGCGGCACCTCGGTTGAAAAACACTGGCCTAAGGTCTCGCCTTAAGTGAAAGGTCTATTGACCCTCACTTTTCCCGCGATATGTCAGCTTGACGCGAGAAGTTTTAGACTTAAGGGGTAGTGGTTGCTGGACACAGAGATTCACACAGAGACCGACTTTACAAAAGTAACCGCGTTTATTTAAGTAAGAGACATGCTTACATAGATGGTATTACAGCCGTCTGGTCAAAGGGCATCAGGGCAGAAGAAAAGTGCACCGGATAGTTCTTTTCGATGCTGTAGGTTGTCACATACACAAAAAACAACAGGAGGAGAAAGTTCGTTTCCAATATAGTCTTGGAGGTTGGAGGGATGGAGAGTTGTCGCTGGGAAATCGGGTCCCTAGTGCCTTCCGTCCTAGGTTTCAGAGATGTGGGTCCTTTCTGATAATCCTGGTCCGGATCTCTGGGACTGGCGTTCTCGATCTCAATCTTTACCCGAAGTCCGCTTTTGGTTGGTCCGAACGGTGGTTCGCCTATCACCCGATTGGTCCCCGATCTGTTGCTAGGGGACGCGGGGTCGGCGAACACCTCCGTCCCGACTGTTCCCCTCGGGTTATGCCCTTCTCCGAATGACGGTCCCGTAAATTTTGATCTAATGTGCATTTTCTGACTCGGATAAGACACAACCGTTCCAGCCCCCGCCCCTCCGCAGGAGCGTATGCAATTTCCGCTTTGAACTCTTGTAAGGTGACCGTCGAAATTTTCCCCTGCGGTCAATCCCCCTCTCCACAATCTACGACCAAGACTCTGTCAATTAGGTCTGGAATGTGGCAATTATTCGTCTCGCAACCCGTTCCTCGGCCACTCCGGTCCTATTCACGAAATAAGTCACCGAATTATTGGCCCTGGTTCGACAGCCATATTCCCGTCGATCAATCGAGGTCTCGACCTCACATTAAATATAGGCAAGACTTATATTGTTAAAAAGAATTTATATAAAATTTATTTTTCTAAGTAAGTATTGTACAGTACATATTTCAAGTTAGAAAAAACATTCCAAATTAAGAATTACACATCTTTACATTTAAAACTTAAGATATTTTGTTGTTTAATGCTAAGATTAAATGCATTTTATGTCATTTATTTAACAATGTTCTAAATATATATTATCATAAACTTTCTTAAATATAGTTTAATTTACCTAATAAAATTGTAAAAATTAAATTACTACTTTGAAAAAAATTTTTGTGTAATAATTGATGGTGAAAATTCCAATTATAAATTAAATTTTATTCATGAATCTTGATAAAAAAAGAGAAACAAAACTTAAAATTGCAGCTCTGAATGAGATGGTTGGGATGTTATCATAGCTGTAGATCATGCTCACAGGAGTAAAAAAGCCAAAGGAACCAATGGAACATGCAGAATATTGTCTACATGTGACCCTTGTGAGATATAACCACAGAAATCAGCCTATTTGGAATTTTAGACCCTCAAAAATGGAGTAAAATTAAAAGTGAAAAAAATCCAGAACTATTTCTAAAATCAATGCTAAAAATTAACTGCTTTCCACTTTACTAGAGATGGCTAAAAACTCACAAAACACACACCATTACACTGACTGTCAGAGACTGATTTCAGGGGGCTATATCTTGCAAAGGTCACATATAGATCATTGGTTCCTTTGACATTTTTTACTCCTACAGACATGGTCTACAGTTCTGATAAGGGCTTAACTCATTCAGAGCAGCATTTGTACCAAAATACTTAAATATTCACTGAAAATGTATGAAAGTATACAGAGTGACCATAAAGTTCATATGAATAAGATTGTATCCTGAGTTAATTATTATTATTTTTTTCTGATAGACCTCAGTAGGAAGAATACCACCAAATATACAATAGGAGAGAAAGTCATTTATGTTTGGGTTCAAAACTACTTTGTGAAATTGTGAAAAAGATTCTCTCTTTCACAATGCTTGAACCAAATTATTGAAGTACTTTGTACAATAGTTCACAGTAACTGAATTCCTAAAAACAAAAGCTGTTCTAGATTTCCAGCCATTAACATTGAAGCTAATGTTAAGAATAACATGAGGAAAAATTAAAATCTGTTCAAGGAATAGAGAAAGTATGAAAATAAATACAGTAACTTCAAACTATGACTTCATGGATTCTTTGTAGATTTGAATGTTTTTAAATTAAAATTATATTTTTATAATGTATACTTTAAATTACACTTAAAAATGAATGGGTATAGTAATTTTACTTAAGGATATAAAACAATGAATATAACAATAAATTAGGTGATATAAAATAAATTTTATTTAATCCTATCAAATAATAAACATTGCCAAAATAATTATTACAAATAAATGATAACTGCTTACATTGAATAATTCTGTAAAATCTGTGCTGCTTTATTAACATACAAAAAGCATGTAATAATATATAAATAAAATGTCCACCATAAAAATAAAGTTTCTATGTCAGTAGTTCTTAACCCAAGATATCCCAAATCCAGTAGGTCAAAAAACNATCTTTACATTTAAAACTTAAGATATTTTGTTGTTTAATGCTAAGATTAAATGCATTTTATGTCATTTATTTAACAATGTTCTAAATATATATTATCATAAACTTTCTTAAATATAGTTTAATTTACCTAATAAAATTGTAAAAATTAAATTACTACTTTGAAAAAAATTTTTGTGTAATAATTGATGGTGAAAATTCCAATTATAAATTAAATTTTATTCATGAATCTTGATAAAAAAAGAGAAACAAAACTTAAAATTGCAGCTCTGAATGAGATGGTTGGGATGTTATCATAGCTGTAGATCATGCTCACAGGAGTAAAAAAGCCAAAGGAACCAATGGAACATGCAGAATATTGTCTACATGTGACCCTTGTGAGATATAACCACAGAAATCAGCCTATTTGGAATTTTAGACCCTCAAAAATGGAGTAAAATTAAAAGTGAAAAAAATCCAGAACTATTTCTAAAATCAATGCTAAAAATTAACTGCTTTCCACTTTACTAGAGATGGCTAAAAACTCACAAAACACACACCATTACACTGACTGTCAGAGACTGATTTCAGGGGGCTATATCTTGCAAAGGTCACATATAGATCATTGGTTCCTTTGACATTTTTTACTCCTACAGACATGGTCTACAGTTCTGATAAGGGCTTAACTCATTCAGAGCAGCATTTGTACCAAAATACTTAAATATTCACTGAAAATGTATGAAAGTATACAGAGTGACCATAAAGTTCATATGAATAAGATTGTATCCTGAGTTAATTATTATTATTTTTTTCTGATAGACCTCAGTAGGAAGAATACCACCAAATATACAATAGGAGAGAAAGTCATTTATGTTTGGGTTCAAAACTACTTTGTGAAATTGTGAAAAAGATTCTCTCTTTCACAATGCTTGAACCAAATTATTGAAGTACTTTGTACAATAGTTCACAGTAACTGAATTCCTAAAAACAAAAGCTGTTCTAGACTTCCAGCCATTAACATTGAAGCTAATGTTAAGAATAACATGAGGAAAAATTAAAATCTGTTCAAGGAATAGAGAAAGTATGAAAATAAATACAGTAACTTCAAACTATGACTTCATGGATTCTTTGTAGATTTGAATGTTTTTAAATTAAAATTATATTTTTATAATGTATACTTTAAATTACACTTAAAAATGAATGGGTATAGTAATTTTACTTAAGGATATAAAACAATGAATATAACAATAAATTAGGTGATATAAAATAAATTTTATTTAATCCTATCAAATAATAAACATTGCCAAAATAATTATTACAAATAAATGATAACTGCTTACATTGAATAATTCTGTAAAATCTGTGCTGCTTTATTAACATACAAAAAGCATGTAATAATATATAAATAAAATGTCCACCATAAAAATAAAGTTTCTATGTCAGTAGTTCTTAACCCAAGATATCCCAAATCCAGTGGGTCAAAAAACTCTTGGAATTTTTTGGATAGTCTATCCTAGACATGCTGGACCATGTCTCACCACCCAACCACCCCACTGTGGGTCTGGCCAGTCACAATGAGCTTGAATTAAAGACCTTAGTGACCAGAGAGAAGATTAAAAGTAAATGGGGTTCTTGTGTTGCTGGGAGATGCAAGACTTCTGCCAAATACTTTCTGAAGAATAAATTTTTTTTGAACCTTTATAAAAAATTCATAACAGACCTAATTATTTTTATATTAATTAATGGACACACATGATTTTATTCTTGATCACAAAAGCTACACCCAGTATTATGCTAGAATACATGAGAAAATGGCTATCTACTGAATTATTTACAACATATTTTAAAATTTCAAGGAATGTGGACAGCTAGAAAGGTTAAGAACTACTGTTCTAGGTGTAAAAATGAGTTTAATTAGAGATGAATCTGGACAATTTTCTAATTTTATTATTATAACAACTATGGAGTATTAGATATTATCATATAAGAAATTTTCATCATTTTAAAAATGCATAATTATTCTTAAAGTTAAATGCAAATTGAATATATATATATATTCAATGTTTAATACAATTCTCCTTTTTTACTTAAAATATGCACATTTTTGACTCTGAACATCATTGGCCAAAGTTGACTTCATAAAAAGGATACAATTTGTTGCAAATTCTTGTTTACTATTTTGAATAGTGCAATGCAATTTATATGTCTGCATAAATTGCTTTGCACTGTTCAATAGTAACAAGTGTTTTCAAAACTAGTTGCATCTTACATTTTCTCATTTTGAGAAATGACAAATTTGCATATATAATATGAAAACTAAAGAATGTGCTTCTGTTCTCTATCAGAAACAATTTTTTTCCTTTTTTCAATTAATATGGGATTTATACTTATAGAAATGAAACATATAATGGTATAAAAGTCTATAGTAAAATTTATTTACAAACTTATTCAAACTGATGAAAGAGCCTCACTTTTACAGCTGAAATATTTAAATTCAGTTAATCAATTTTAAATAATAATAATAATAATAATAATAATAATGTATATAACATACTTCTATTGTTAAGAAATATTTTCAAATATATATATTTTTTATTTTTAAAAGGGATACCAAAATAATTTTTTTCAGAATTAAATTTTTAAAAATATACTTTATTGCTGTATCATTTGAGTGATTTTATCAACAAATTTTTATTCTAATTTGCAAATCAATGAAGATTAACAATTTTATTTCACAAAATAACACTAAGACTCTTATGCATGACACACAAAATACAATTTTATTTATAGGAAATATGTATTTAAAGATCTAATGATCATTCCATGCATTCTGTGAAGAAATATTCAAAAGTTATTAAGCAGAAACTTTTGTTAAAAAAGTGTTATTTATTAAAAATTAATTTCTTGAATTTAATTTTTTTACATAATTAAATTTGTATGCATAAAAAAAAAATATGTTAAAATAAAACTCATAATTTAATGAAATGTTTTTACTTAAATTCTTCAAGCTTATACATTTGACTCACCTTAAAATGAACAACTATAAAGCAAATTCTTGTATTAAAGTGAATTTTACAATTGCCATGGCAAAATGCATTGTCACAACATTAATTTTTATCGGATAAAGCCAGAAAAATGTTACCAAAATTTATTAAACTGAACTGTAAATTACCTTCACAACATCCAAGAAATAACCCTATTTCTAATAATAATTTTATTCATGTCAAAAAGTGTAAAAAGCATAGTGACACCGAAATAAATGTTCCATTTATGAATTAATTTTCTTCTCCAAGTAAGCAAAGACAGATTAAACCTCTGATTGAAGAGCAATTTAAATATCTGGTTTTAGTGGACCATTTTACTGTACTCAGAAAATAAGGATTAATGTTTAAGGACATCCCTTTTAAAGATGAACTAGCCAATGTGGTTACTCAGTTGAATTAACAATTGCATCTTTAACATGGGTGAAATTTAAAAAAAGCTAACATTTTTGACCTGGTTAATGAGCCAACTTGATGCGTGGATAGTTAAAAGTGGAAATTATTATTTCTATTTTCAACTGTGTCAAAAACATTAGCAGTCTTTAAACTTCATCCACTGTTAAAAGATGCAATGATATTGTAGTTAATCTTCATCAAATATTGAATTGCATTTTCACTTATCCACAATATTGTTTTTACATTATTATTAGTTGAAGTTGAGTGCAAACACTGACTAAACTTAAAGCTTACTTTCTATTAAATAAATTTCATTTCTACAAAATGCATTGATCAGTCAGTTCATTACAGACCTTAAGTGTATTACATTAATTTCCTGATGTATCAATATTTCAAAAAGAAATTATGGAATATAACTTGTGTTCATATGCACTCTACATCCATGCAAATTCTCTATCTCAATAACTGAAATGTATAGATCACTACTTGCCTACACAGAAAATATAACTGTTGCTATATATATTGAATATTCCTGTATCTTATTTTATCTTTTTATAAAAAATAAATATTATTATAATTTTTCTATATTATTAAATTTAATCCTTGAATAGTATTTTTATATCCTTTACTTGTTTGCACTATTAACCAGTATGGAGAAAAATAATTCTCTAATCCTTTCCGTGTACTGGTTAATAGTGCAAACAAGTAAAGACTGATTATCTGAAAAAAAATTATTAAAAACGATGGTTTTTAATATATTTTTTTATAATTATTTTATTAGTATTTTTATATATTTTTAGATGGATCTCATAGTTACAAGTTTGAGTAAAAACATTCATTTAATTATGAATAAATTTTATCCTTTATGGAAAAAATGTTTTGTCATTATTTAAATTCACAGAATCTGAAATATTTTTGAAATTTTTTAATATTAATATATTTTCTACAGTATTCTTCAATAAGCAATTTAATTTAATTTTTATAAATTTCAAGTTTCTTAATTTAGTTTGAATTAATGTTTCTGTTTAATAATTCTTTCTTTTGTATGTTAAAAAACTAAAGTTTGGATATTTAAAAATGATGAAAAACAAATTTAAAATGAACATCACATTTTATACATAAATTCCATGCATACAAAATGCAAAATAATATATACAAAAATAAATTATACAAAAAATGACAAAATCATTTGTATATTAAATAATACAATTGATTCAATTCATGAAAAATTTTAACTACTATACACAATGCAATAAATACCATATACTGTACTTTACCTAAAAATCATAATCATAAATGTCTTTCAAAAACATTACTTACATAAGTATCATTTATAGCTATAACAAACCTATTAAAAACTTTTAAAATAATAATTTAAATAAACGTTTAAAAATTCTAGCTACTTCATGTAACTTTTATCAGGATATCTTATTTACTTATTATACAGAAAATATTAAAGTATAATTCTCTAGTAGTTGTTAGTAATTGAGTTGTATAGATTTTAGTACATATAAACTAAACTGTAAAATATTAACTTTCCAGTTTGCTATGTTCAACCGTTTGCCTTTTGAAGGCGAACCATTATTGCAATTCTACAGGTTTCTTTATTGTGCACTTTTGTGTAATTGTTGTACTTCCTTCTAAATTTCGTATTTAATCTTCAATGACTGAAAGCGGAGAGGCAAGCTTTACCGTGAATCATGCCACTTGCAAAGCCAGCACCTGCCATGTAATGTTGCTGCTTGTGTGCCATCTCCTTGATTTCTGCATTATTGAGACCATTAACATAATATCCCAAATTTCCATTTCGACATCGAGGATGACCAGGTGGATATTTCAATGAGAAAATCCAGAGATCAAGAGCATCTCTTAAATCCCAACTGGCATATGTGAAATAGCGAGCAAAATCCATCAAACTGTACACCTATTAAACATAAAAATAATTGATGTAAATGATGGTTAAAAAAAGTTGTTTCAATTTTCCTAATGTTCTTAAAAATATTTTAAACATTAAAAATTTTTAAATACAGGGCAGTCACAAAGTCCTGCACACAATTTGAAACAGTGTAACAGAAGAAATTATTGATCTAAGATGATACAGTTCACAACAATAAAAGAACAACACAAATAGATTTTATTCATGTTTCAATGCAACTCTACACAATCACTGTTAATAGCTTGCAACATATCTAATTGATATTCAATCTCATACCATATATTATTGAGCATGTTTATGGTAACATTTTGCATAGTATCAGTGATTTTGTTTTTTTTAGAACAACAAAATTGAAGGTTAGTATCATGTAGATAATATTTAATGTAACCTCACAAAGAAAAAATGTAGGAAGTATAATGTTTAGTAATTGGAAAGACCATGAGATAGATGAATAGGCAGAAATGTCCTCCCCATCTGGAACAGCTTCATTCAATTTGGTATAAACATACAAACCCTAATACAAAGGGACATCATGCTGAAATATGACCTGAGGTTTTAATTCCCAGAGATACAAAAAGACAATCAAATATTTGGATAAATTTTTTTTTTTTGCTGAAAACAAAAGGGCTAATGATTTTGTTGTGAATCAATCCAAACCACATATTTATCTTTGAGTTATCACAAATACTATATGAGTTTCAGATTCCCATATTCAAATGATATGTCAGTTGACTTTGCTGCTTAGATGAAAGATTGCTTCAACAGAAAAAAAAGACTAGTTCAATATTAATTATCCTCATTATTATGTGAAAGTATAGATTGTGCAAATTCATTTTGTCATGGTTTATCATTTTAGCTGAATGACTTGGATACTTTGTAACTTGTATGCATACAACTTTAATCACTTATTTAGAATTTACAGCACAGTTGTCTTTGGAATGTGCAATTCTAATGATGATCATCAATTTGATTTTCCAGGGCTAATAGGCTTCTTGCACTTGCTCTAGATCTCAGGCAACATGGACAGTCAGCCTCTGCAAGATTGGTTAGCAACCAATTTTAAGAAGGCAAGATTGGTTAGCAACCAATTTTAAGGAGGCAAGATTGGTTAGCAACCAATTTTAAGGAGGCAAGATTGGTTAGCAACCAATCTTGCCTCCTTAAAATTCCATATCTACCATATCTATTAATGGAATTAATAAGTTAAGGATCCTTTCTATATTCTCTGGACAGTAATCACTGATTTCATTTCAAGACAGCCACAGCTCACACTACACCTTTCCCAATATCATTATTTTAGTTTAAAATGGCATGTGGTACCATACCTTTGTCACTTAACCTCCAAAACTGTTTTTCTATTCCAGGGCTTCTTAAACTTTTTTTATTTACAACCCCATTTATGATTATTTTATATTTTTTGGGTCGTGAAAAAAATCACAGATATATACAAATTTGCAAAAACAATAATGGTGTACTACTACAGTTCACTCTTGTGTTACAATGGAACAGAGACAACGGAATACACTGAAAAGCGACAACACTATACTAGTTCACACTACAGTGTTGCTGAATCATTGTCACACTGCACCAGAAGTGACACAAAGCGCAACTCACGAAACCTATGACACAAAGTGCAAGTCATGAAACCTATGACACAAAGCGTGCCATTTTCAAACTCTCACAAATTATTTTCAATATTTTGCATTAAAATCTCGTGATCCCAAGATTTTGCTAAATGACCCCAAATGGGATCACGACCAATAGTTTGAAGGAATAGAACAGGGCTTCTTAAACTTATAATTTTATCATTATCTTATCTGTTATACTATTTCATATAAATAGAAATACATTGCAGTATTATTTTAATTATGGAATTTATTATTTTTTGAAACTCTAATCTGTGGTTGCTAAGAGAACCTTTTCCCCCCATGTCAATCATGGATTCAGCCAGGTCCATTTAAAAGTGCCAGATAGTGAGGAATGAAACCTGATATATCCAGAATAAATAAGTTAAAAAAATTTCTGAGATTCCTACACCAAGACTTGAACTAATCCCTCAGAGTAACAAGCTGATTCCTTTACTGCCTCAGGCATTTGGCTGTCTTAATGTAATGTTATAATCAAAAGCAATTCTAATTTGAAAAACTCGCTAATTACTTTACACAGACGGGCAATGTGCAATAATTAACTAACATACAGATTGAGTCTTTTATTTAAAAAATAAACATTTCTTGAATTAGAGATATGACCCAATAATAATGCTACACAATTATTCACATTGTTGCAAAATTATACCAATATCAATTATATCAAAGATTAATTCATGCAATTGAAATTTTGAATAGATCTTTTATATGATTTTTAATTCCATATACGTCTCTTTGCAAATGAAAGAATAAGATATGTTTTTTGAATGAATATATTAATTTAACCAAAACTTTTTATTATTCTTACAGTACATTTATGACAATATAATTTACAGTAATATATGATACAATTAAACTAAAAATCAGTATGTAACGAATTATAGTATACATACCAGAGTACAGAGCAAAGCAGTATGATCTGGTAGAAGCCATAAGAAAGCATTCACACAGAGCAAAAGTGGTGCTACTAAGCATCCATCCCAACGATCCATATCGCCACGTGAGACATTTGTCATCTGAAATAATAGAAAACAAACAAGTCTAAGTATAATTGAAAATAATTTAAAGTAATATCAGTAAGTTTATATTTAATAATTTATTTAATTTGGAAAGAATAAATTTTTATTCTTTCCAAATTAAATGATTGTAAAGATAAATAATAAAATTTATTTGATTGAAATTTCTTTTTGGAGAATTTAGAAAGGATTATCAATTCTGTAATTATACAAAATCAAAAATATGAACAAAAAGAAATTGTTTTCATTTTTCATTATAGAAAATTTCTAAAAATATCTTAAGAGAAAACACATTTGAAAATGTCAGATCTGGAATATACTTCTTGAAAGAAAGAATATTTAAGAATTTTTTTCCTATTTAACTAGATATGAAGCAATTGCTTTAATGCACGAGAGTTGTTCAAATGAAAAGATACGAAACAACACTGTGGGTATAATTGAAGTCTTTATTCAAAGTAATCACCAGAGGCCTGAGTACAACTATCCCACTGCTTAACGAGCCAAAGGATTCCCTGTGGCTGTGATAAGAGCCAGTCCTCCACTGTGTCCTTCAGTTCGTTGTCCGAGTTGAAGCGCTTCCTTTTGAAATGTTTTTTGAGCAGACCAAACAGATGGAAGCTGCAGGGTGAATGCTCAAGCTGCTCCCATTTGAACTTGGCCATTACACTTTGTGTGACCCTGGAGAAGTGTGGACGCACGTTATCGTGAAGCATAATCACTCCCTCCGTGCAAACTCTTGCTCTTGATGGAAATCTGATAACACCTCGCTGCTCCTCAATCATCGACTTTTGCAATCTGAACACCATGATGTCCTCACACACACTGCTGCATCAATTGGAAAGAACACACAACTGCCTGCTTCTCTCCTGCGTCATGTGTGGGTGCATGTGCATGATGCACAATCATGCCAGATACTACATTCACATCCCTAGATGTCTCGTTATGGTATCCCAAAGCAGCATATTCCCATTTCAACCAGTTTGGTTGCGACATCGTTTTGTACCTTTTCATTTGAACACCCATTATATATCTTACGGGCAACAAAAATGTAAGAAAGTTATCAAAAAATAAATTATTTGAGGTAACAGTTGTATCTTGTATACAATGCAATAAGAATCCATTAAAATCTAAGATAAAAAGACAAACTGTAACAAACAAATTTTCAGATATGAGTTTTCCATTTTGATTTAGATTCATGTAAACTAAAACTTATAATTGAATTGATTATTTCTTCTTTTCATTATAAAACTTGAAGTAGCAACTTTTATATACATCAAATTAATACTTTTATATAATTATTCTTTTGTAAAATATTTAATTGCATATCTAATGAATTAAAAATAATATAAAACCAAAAAGTGGCAAGAATAAATATAAATGCCAATGCTTTGAATATCACTAACTGCAGAGAGTAAACTCTTTCTAACTTTCTGAAAATATATGGATAATTATATTCATATATTTTCATATAATTATCCATATGCAATCAGTTCCCATATAATGGAAAATTCCTAAGTATACATTCTTATTTTATAAAAAATTCCTGAATATATTGACTATTAAGCTATATTAAGAGCATAAGAAAACTTGACTAAGAATATTTTTATTCTAAGAGTTCAAGAGTAGGCAACTATTATTGTTTGGCACAACTAATTAACTAGTAAATTATTTTAAGAAATCTGCAGTAATGCTAACATTTAGTGAATAAAAAAAATAAAACATCAAACTAATCATCTTTACAGTATTTTCTTTGATTTTAATAAGGCATTCTTAGGAATGAAAATTTATATTTTCATTTTCAATGTACATTCTCATATTTCATACATTATATTCAAAATATACTGCAGATTCTGTACAAAATGGAGCTACAATATTCTTTTTAAAATATCATCATGTAACTTTAGTGGACTAACAATATACTGTAATATATTTATTAACAATGCATTCTCAAATCGAACAAGATGTTAATTAAAGATTATGCATTGTGAAGTTTGCAGCAATAGAAATGTTTTTAAAAGGAATAATTAATGTAACTTTTGAAGCACTTATTCACTGTAATACATTAATTTGCATATCTTCAATTGAGATGAAATTAAATACTATATTAGAAATGTTAGAAAAAATTTATGTTTTACCTAATAAATACTTAATCATTTTGAACTGATAATTTATTTTACATTTTTAAAAAAATGCTATGAATTCAAGAATAGTTTACAGTAAGCCTCTGCTAACTCAGACAAATTATTTTAAAAAATAGTACAGTAATTTAAAATTTCTTGACAAAGAAAAATAAATGAGTATTTTCAATATTCAGAAGTCTTTTCAATATCATGCACTACATTACTGTAATCAATATTGTTACCAAAGACTCTATTCTGCATTATAATGAAACTTTTTAACCTCATTTCTTATAATACAAAGGTCATTCTAAAAGTAAAGAATGTTTGTTTCTCTAGATATTTTATTTAAGATAATGAAACAAAGCTTATTTTACAACACACATGATACCTTAGCTATTTTCATACGTAGTCACTATACAAATTTAAACATTTGTCATAGTGTATCATCAGCTTTTCTATGCCTTCTGCACACTCACAAGGAAACTGTCTGAGTGTCTTCTAATAAATTTTAATAAAATTTAGTTAATAACTACGTTAAAAGTATACAAACTCTATTTTAAATTTGTAGCATTCACTAAAAGTGTTGATCAGAGTTATTAGCAATCAAATGTTGCACTACTTTATAATAGTTTAACACAGTTATGCAAATTTTTCGAAGTGAAAGGATTGCAGAGGAAGACAGCGCTATTACATTTAGAATAAATTCTGGAATTTTCAAAAATAGGAGAAGAATTAATAAAATTTAGCTAATAATTATGTTAAAAGTATACAAAATTTTATAAATTCTTCAACCATTTTTGAAAATTCCAGAATTTATTCTAAATGTAATATCGCCATCTTCCTCCACGACCCTTTCACTTCTAAAAACTTGCATAACTGTGTTAAACTACTATATAGTGCAACATTTGATTGCTAATAACTCTGATCAACACTTTTAGTGAAAGTAAATTTAAAATAGAGTTTGTATACTTTTAACTTAGTTATTAACTAAATTTTATTAAAATTTATTAGAAGACACTCCAACAGTTCCCTTGTCAGTTACCACCAAGTTCTTGAACCAGTCATTAATGGCCTCTTTCAGTTTGTTGTCACTTCCATAGTGATTTCCAACCAAAAAATCCTTCAATTTTGGGAAAAAATGATAATTGCTTGGAGCCAAGTCCAAGCTATAAGGAGGATGTTCAAAAACTTCCCACTTAAACTGCTGAAGTAAGTTCTTCGTCAACGCAGCAGCATGCAGACGTGTTATCCTGAAGAAGCACAATGCCTCTGGACAACAATCCCCACCATTTGTTTTGAACTGAAGCTTCATTCATCACATTACCGTAAACCTCAGTTATCTGTCTGTAAATTTCAATAGGGTGGACTTTTTTTTGCATTCAAAAAGCTTATTACAGTAGAAACCTCACACTTGGCGGCATCTTTGATTTTGTCGCACATTTCAAAGTCACACTATAAACAGTAAACAATCGTTGCAGCTTGCTGTTAGCGTCAGACTGGCATGAAAAAATGGGCAGGTCCATGTGGATGTTGGCAGTGGGGAATGGTGGGAGAACTGCGCAGCTTGTCAGATCAAAACGTTCTTTTCTTTTAGAATGGCCCTCATAAATACAGCTGTGTAACCTACTAAAGCTAAGTAAAACTGTACAGTGCTGATTATAATAAATTATTGTACATCCAACTCATTTTCCATTTTATCTGATAAAGCACCAAATTAACTCAAATTTTTGTCAACTCTGAGAACTTTCACCCCAATTAGTCTGAGTTAGCAGATGTTTACTGTAAATAGTTAGATTGTAAAACAGTAAGAAAAAACCAAAAAAATCAGTCTTAAGAAAATATAATACTTACCACTAATTTTGTTGTCAATTTAGCATAAGCAAAGCCAAAAGTAAGTATGAAAACAATGCAATTAACTGCAAACATTCCAGATGCATAGGCTTTTAGAGTTAATAAAATCAATATAATGACAGGGAATACTGGATTCCAAATTTGTGGCCCCTTTCAAATAAAACAATTTAAAAATAAAAATTATAAAATCAATTTAATAAAACTGTATAAACCAACCAATTTAAAAAGTTTACTTTTAATATATCAAAGAAAATAAAATATGTTTAATTATATAATTTTATATTGCTAATAGAAATTATATAGAAGATGTATCCATATAATATTGTAGGAAATATATAGTTATATCTTCTATATAACTATAAATTAGGTTGCCTACAAATACAATAAATATAATTTATAACACAAAACTATCTTACCTTTTTGCGAGGAATATTAGCAAAGTCATCCAATGGTGTCTTTTTTCCTAATATGTAGCCAATATTTACAATCAGAACTTGGATCACTGAGATAACAGCTACAGCAAAGATCACGTGACGTATTTGAATATTTGGTAATATCTGTAAATCAGAAAATTTTATGAACAATGCATATAAAAGGTATTTCTTTATGTACTTAAATATAATTAATTATAATTTTACAGTATATGCTAATTATTTAAAATGCTCCAATAGTAAGTTGTAAATAATCTTCACATCCGATTTTATTATTTATCATATATTATAATAATTGATTATATTAATTTTAAAAAATTTTGAAATATTGTATAAATGCAGTCCTAAACACAAAAATTGATTCAATCTTAGGCATGCCTAATATAATTATAAAACATACAAAATTATACTGAAATACTCAATTATTCTATTCTTATATTACATATATAGCATTGCTGTTAAAATGGAATTTTTATATTACAAACTGCATATATTGCTTCATGATAACATTTGCATTAAATTAAAAACACATATTTACTCCATTGAACTGTTTGAAAAATAATCATTCTACACTTAAGCTAATAGTAGATTAATTTAAAAAATAAATATCATCTTGCTTCATCAACTGTTATTCTGCATTGGATACAAGTCAGGAGACATATCACTAAATATATGCTATTACAATGTAAGACAATTTTATTTGATCCTACGTAATCTTGCACACTAAGCAAGCAAGAATTTTATAATATTCTTGACTATAATAATAAGATCACATCTGAATTCTATTTGCCGAATTTTCTCTCTTTATTTCAAACATTTTCAGCCTATTTGGATATGCCATCCTCAGGTTTTCATTCATCATTCCAAAATGGAACCATTTGTTCAAATTTTATTTTGATCTGAATTTTTGAAATGTGTTAACAACTTTTTGTATATTACATAAATAAACAAAATAAATAAAATATGTCACTAAACGTGCTACATATTAGCAAAAATTAAATAACAAATTTACATGCATCTAAAATATAATAACTTCCTATAACCTTCAGTTCCCATTTTATGGATTATTGAAACCCATACACTTTTCGATTTTGTATTTCCATGCTGTTGGTAATGCATTTGCATCTTTTGCATTTAGACAATGGTTCCTCATTTTACTTTTGTATACCTCTATTTTTTCCATTTCCATTGCAATGGACGGTGAGTGCACTGTTCTTATGATCTTTGCTTCATCCCATTTGATTGTTGCTCCATCTGACTGTGCCATGCTTGCTAATTTATTTTGTTTATTTATGTAATATACAAAAAGTTGTTAACAATTTCAAATATTCAAATCAAACAATGAATGAAATTTTGGAACAATGAATGAAAACCTGAGGATGGCCTATCCAAATAGGCTGAAAACATTTGAAATAAAGAGAAAAAACTCAGCAAATAGAATTCAGGTGTGTTCTTATTATTATAATTAATATTGCTGAGAAGGAGATACATAATTTTATTACAGTCAAAAATATTATCTATTTGTAATTTATCACCTAACTTCTTCAAAGAATTATTCATGAAGTTACAAAATAATTACAAACAAAATCTTAATTATTATGATTATATATATTACCTCAGTCTGCCAAACTTGTTGTCCAAAGACTGATGTCAACAGATGAATTATAATTATGCAAAACTGTACTTCTGACACATCAATTCTAAGTGAAAGAAAATATAACATTCTTATTTTAAAAATGCTAATACATTATTTACTTCACAGAATTGAAAAAAATTTAGATAAATTTGTAATATTTAATTATATTTGATTTATCATTTCTTTATAAATATTCAATTCCATAGTGAATACTTTTAGGAAGAACAAAAACTTCATTTTTACTTTTAAAAGTTGACAAACTTTTATCTTGGATAAAAAAATATATATTTTAGAATTAATCCATTCCAGTTTCAAATCCTAATACATAAATAGAATAATGGTAATGTTATAAAGAAAATAACTTTAAAAGCACCTACAACAACAACAACAAAGTACAGTTAGAATAATAAAAATAATGTGTTTGTTCTTTCCAGAATTAAACTAAAATTATTGTTTATCATTTCCTTTACATGATCAACAAATAATTGAAGGAATGGACTAATGAATATAACAATGATTTTTATTTAAAAATACATGATGGCCCAAATTTTTAATTATTATTATTTATGCACAATACTGAAATATTATTTAAAAACAAAGAATATTAAAGTTGTGCTTTTTATATCAATGTACTGAAAAATATACATTTGTGATTTAATATTTCCTTCAATTAATGGTTGAAAAATAAATGGTTGGAAAATTAATTTTAGGAAGAAGTCAGAGGAAATAATTGTAATTATCATAAGAAAACTATTCTGTTTAAGAATTTTCAAATTTAAGAGTTATTAATGAGCTGTAAATTGTAAAATACTATTAAAATAATTTGATTTCTTCATTTTAAAGATGTTTTTCAAATGAAATTTTATAATGTCTGTCAGTGCTCACAGAGTAGGAGTTGTATTATTATAAAAATTAAAATAATATAACATTATATAAAATTTAATCATTAAAAATATATTAAATCATAAAACTTTTGTTACATAATTNTATTTTAATTATTCTCTTCACATATCTATAAAAATTTAAGAGATTTTAAGATAAAATTATCATTCATGACTGTTTTTAATACAGATTTTTTTTATTAAAATAAGCCTGCAATGTGGTCTGAAGACTGTTTCTAAACTAAATTACATTCACCAGAATTTACAATTATCATTCAATTCTATATAAAAATATTCAATAATATAAAGCCATACATACAAACAAATTCTCAAACCCCATTTTTTAATAATGCCCAACAATCTCCCATATTACTGGGCTTTTATTGGCAATGCAGCTACATGGTAAGCAGGAGTTATGAGTTTGATTTCCACTCCAGACCAATTGTTTTCTTCCAGAAATTTTAAATAAAAAATTAAAAACATTAAATGTTTTATAATTATTAAAAGGAAATTAGGCTGCCATCTCATAAAAATTTTAGTAACTGTCACGAGATGGCAGCCTAACTGCCTACGTCTAGTCAATTTATTTTATATCTAATTATTATAAAGCAATGCATTTCAAACATATACATAGTTTTATGTAAATGAAATTTTGTCTAGTTTTTCAAATACTAAAAATAGTTTTAATCAAGTTTCTAATTTTTCGTTCATTAAATTTTAAAATAAGGACAAAGAAAATTAAGTTTAAACATAAAATTTCATATTAAATTATTTGAAAGTTTATTTTTAATTATTATGTTATCTCTTACAAATGCTGCTATTTACTATATAAAAATGTTCCATAAATATCTATTACGAAATTATATGCTCTTATATCTGCTGTGTTCTGTTTAACAAGTTCATCTTAGGCATGAAAAAATCACCAGACTGAATAAAAGACTGTTACCATATTGCTAACTGGCTTGAAATTTGGCATTAAATTTCCAGATTTCATTATTCACCCAGTAGCTAAATAAACAAAATCCTTATGTGTATAAATATGCAAATTCTACATTCAGTTCCATTGAAACAATGAAAACTAGTTTCCTGAATCTTTTTGCATTTCTCGACGTTTTAACACCCAGAGTCCAAAACTCTTAGGAGGTCAATTTTTGGCCGACTGCCATATTTTCCCTCTGTTACCCATTACCCAGACAAAGTGCTGATTTTAATTTTTTTCCTTGCCTCATCCGTTCATTTTTGGATGATGTATTATAGTTTTATCCACTCATGACTTGAATAGAGCACACTTTACATGGATAAGTTCAAAATAAGCAGATTGTTACTTGCTTTAACCAAAAGACTTAAAAGGGGACCTTATGGTCTTGGAAATTCAGTTTGGGATAAGACTTTGCAAGTTAGTAGTATACCTCCAGGGTGTCCACCGAGAAGAATTGTAAAGCACACTAGCCAGAAGATTCTGAGAAAAAAAGGCTCTAAAGCAGGGGTGGCCAACCTTTTGCATACCATGCGCCAATTTTTTGACAGACGAGTTCAGATGCGCAGTGACGTACCGTGAGTGTTAGCAGCCCGGGGCGGAGAAAAATTTCGGTCACCCGTTAATTAGGTATTTTAATTTACAAGAATAAACTATTTATAATCTATAATTTGTTACAGGACTATCTTACACGGGTACGAGCTACGCCACCCGTATAAAGTAGTCCTATATGACATCAGTGGTGTACGTGTACACGAGTGCATCGTGTAACGTACAAGCAAAAAAAAAAAAGGGTCAACAGATCGACTCCACCGAAATGTGTATACAGTGCAGTCGAATCCGGCAATGTAGCTCGGATACGACTGAAGCGCCACTTGTAATCGTCCAATGCGCCAAGTTTGGCGCATGCGCCACGTGTTGGCCACCCCTGCTCTAAAGTTTTAAGTGCAGCTCATATACTGGTCGATTTTACACTATGACACAGCAAAATGGCTGAGTCTGTAGCAAACTCACTTGCCATGTGTGCAATATAGATTTGGTCCTATCTTCAGCTAATTTTTTTTTTTTTTTTTTAATTGTTTTGAAAATTATAACAACTTTTAAATAAAGTTAATGACCTAAAAATATTATCAATTAAATCATAAATAATTTTATTTTATTTATGAAATGACTGTTCAGCTAATTAAAATGTGAATTAACAATATAAAGATAATATTCTATTTTTAAATTATTGAATAATTTCAAATGCATTTTTAATGGAGGTAAATTAAAATTACTTTAATTACTATTGTCATTAAAAAGTTATTACAAATTTTAAGATATTTTAAGCTGTGAAGAGGTTAAAAATATTTGTTGTAAATTTGAGGAACTGGTTCCTACGTGGAAGAGTAGAGGATAGCTGTTGATTATTATTTATGATTTAATTGATAATATTTTTAGGTCATTAACTTTATTTAAAAGTTATTATAATAGTGTAAAATCAAGCAGTATATGAAGTGCACTTAAAACTTTAGAGCCCTTTTTCTTGGAATCTTCTGGCTAGTGCACTTTACAATTCTTCTGGGTGGGCATCCTTGAGGTATACTACTAACCTGGAAAGTCTCATCCCGAACTGAATTTCTGAGACCATAAGGTTCGGTTCCCTTGTTAGATAAAGTTAGCATTAACTGAATAATTCTAGTTTTATCCAATTCATGAGCTTTAGCTGTAAAACATACATCTTTTTTCATCATGCTTTTATATTTATTTTCATGTTTAAAAAACTGTTCAAAATTTATTGAATATTTTTCTTATATTTCTTTTAATTCATTGTGTCTAAAAAAAATACATTTTAAAGATGCATAAAATAAATTAGTTTCTCAGGTCATATAACAATTAAGATTTGATTCTAATATATAAATTATTCTTATTTTCTTTTTCCTATATAAATAATGTCAGAACACTTATCCATAATTAATCTCTGTTATCAAATTCCATTTATTGAATTGTCTTATATATTTTTACAGAAATATATTACAATAAAGTTAAAATTGATAGGAATAGAATAACAAGTTTGAGAGGAAAGAAAAGACGGGAATACATAAAAAAAAATAAAACAATTATTCTCTTCAATTAAAATACCTCAATGTCCTTTTTCTTACTAAAAATATAAATTTTCGTCTATAATTTTGTATCGTCTATTATCAGGACTTATTATACTGGCTTTACAGATAATGCTACAAAGTTTAACAAAAAACAATTTTTATTTTATTCCATATAGTACCTGTATATGGTATATGGAATAAAATAAAAATTCAGACAACAAAATAAAATAAAAACAGAAAACAATTTTTATTTTATTCCATATACCTGTATATGGTATATGGAATAAAATAAAAATTGTTTTCTGTTAAACTTTGTAGCATTATCTGTAAAGCCAGTATAATAAGTCCTGATAATAGAAGATATGAAATTATAGANATGCCCAACAATCTCCCATATTACTGGGCTTTTATTGGCAATGCAGCTACATGGTAAGCAGGAGTTATGAGTTTGATTTCCACTCCAGACCAATTGTTTTCTTCCAGAAATTTTAAATAAAAAATTAAAAACATTAAATGTTTTATAATTATTAAAAGGAAATTAGGCTGCCATCTCAAAAATTTTAGTAACTGTCACGAGATGGCAGCCTAACTGCCTACGTTTAGTCAATTTATTTTATATCTAATTATTATAAAGCAATGCATTTCAAACATATACATAGTTTTATGTAAATGAAATTTTGTCTAGTTTTTCAAATACTAAAAATAGTTTTAATCAAGTTTCTAATTTTTCGTTCATTAAATTTTAAAATAAGGACAAAGAAAATTAAGTTTAAACATAAAATTTCATATTAAATTATTTGAAAGTTTATTTTTAATTATTATGTTATCTCTTACAAATGCTGCTATTTACTATATAAAAATGTTCCATAAATATCTATTATATTGAAGATAAGTTAATTTAACCTGAAAGCAAGATATATTTAAAAACTTATTTGCAAATTCACATTCCAAAAATCTTTTCATTTCTTTTTTGTTTTTTAATATCTTTATCTTTATAGAGAAATGCAGAGATGCCAACTATTTAATACAAATTGGGAGACTAAAAGAAAAATAAATAAAATCAAACTTAAACTTTAAAATTTAAATGACTAATTAATAAAAAAAAATAATATTCTATAAATAAAATATATCTGTTAAATAAAATTAATTAATAAATATTGTTGTTAAAAAAAATATACAGTAAAAATTCTGTTAATTGAACCAAAATTTGTGATGAGAATTTTTGTTTCATTACTGGTAATAAAAAAAACTATTTTTATAACATATTTAACCTTTAGATTATTCAGTTTAAGAGTGACATAACTGAATGCAGTAAATTTACTGTTTTAATATTAAAAAGTACTGAGAGACATTTTATTTTTAACTAAATACAAACAAAATTTAGAATCATCTTTTATTTATTTCTAAACAAATTATATTTTCAAACATCATACCAAAATAATGACAATGTATACATGATTTTTGTCTCCTGTTTTGTTCCCTATTGTTGACATCTCTGACAAGAAAGAATAAAAAGCAAATTTCTGTATGTAATTTAATGTATGCCTTAAGCAGACATCTTTTTCACCTGACAATTATAGCCAAGCTGTCTTGCTGGCTTGACACCTTTCAATCTGATGATCCACATATTTTGGCTGCTCTGTAAGAGGATAAACTATAACAGGGCAGAGCAGATTGCCATGATTATAATAAAACTAAGTTAGATTCAAGGCTGCCAGGAATTATCTAAAAATTAAGATTCTTACAAATACAAAATTTGTTTTTTAAATTATGAAATGTGCACATAACCCTTTGATATTCAATAATTAATTCATTCCTTATCATGTGATGTACTTGTTAAATGACATTACTTGATTTTATAACAAAACTGAAACATTTTTTAAAGATGATGAATGTATTACATTGTTAAAAGTTTATCTAGAAAATTATAGTTTTATTTTTATTATTCATTTATTACATCATCAAATATATTATTATATATTAATAATAATAGTAATTACATATATCATTCTCACTACATACAATTTGTGTGTAAATGATAATTTTATTTTTATATTCCACATATTAATTTCATAATCTTGAATCCGTGCTTGATATAAATCACTATTTTAACATCAATAACAATCATTATTATTATCTTTGCTAAAATTGCCACATTATTTTCAAAATTGTGTTTTATTATTTATAATTATAATTTTTAGTTATTATCCTGTATAATTTATTTTTTAAATCTTGAAAGTATTTTTATATTAATTATAAATTCCTGCATTATAAAATATAAGTTCTGGTGTCTTGTCATTGTTAAAACAGCTGAATGCCAAAGGGTGTAATATAGAAATATTAAAATATTTATCAATTTTATAACTTCAATATAATAATTATAACTTAATGTTTTATAAAATTATCAATAGTATTTATTATATTCAGTTATATCTAAGATTTACATTAAAAAACAAGCACAATAGTTACATTACTGAATCAATTTCTTAGTATTTCACTTTTTTAAGATTCAAATATTCAAAAAATTTATAGATTTTTATTTATTTCAAACTAGCAGATCTATTTTATTATATGGTGCTTAAAAATACAAGTTGAACAGATATAATGAAATGTTTTATATAAATAAAAATTCTGATTTTTTTAATGTCAAGCTATAAATCTAATTATTTAAGTTTATAATGTGTGATGCTTATTTGTTTAAAAAGTAAGAACTAAATTGCACTTGAATTTTATAATTTTAGATTGAGCTTGTATCATCAGTATTCAGCACTGATTGCTTTATCTAAAATAAATATTGTTTTTAATTAGACTATAAATAGATACATTTATTAACTTGCAAACTTTCAAATGTAATATAAAATAAATTAATGAAATTATTTCTTCTTTAAAACAATTTTAAAATGTCAAATAAAATAAAATAAAATAAAATTCTACAAAAATTATTGATTAAAATTTTACATTAATAGTAGATTGTTTTGAAAGATTTTTTAAATATATAAACTTACTCAAAGATTAAGATGTAAAGTATATTAGATATTGTAAACTAAATCTTATGCATTTTTGAAAACATCAAAAAATTAAATTGGTGATATGATTATTATTTAGTTGAACAATTATAAATCTATTATATTGAAGTTATGTTATTTTATGCTTTTTCCAAATAATTTTTATTAAATATGTTTAAGATCAATGTAATAAATTTGAATTTATTTTTACTGGCAGCCCAGAATATTTAGTAAAGCTGTGAATTAAAATGTTTGAAAATAATAATTGTAAAGATAATTTAAATTTTGAGAAATTTAATAAAAATAAAACACAAATAAAATTATAAATAATTAAAATTGATATAAATTAATAAAAAAAATTATCATAATAAAATAGCTTAAGAATAATTAATAAATTAATTTAAATATCAAGTAAGCAATGGCTTCCACTTTAAAAATTTGTAAACACAAAATTAAATATCTGACTAAAATCATGTTAAAGTGCCTTTAATTGTTTGTAAAACAATTTTTTTTTAAATTTGTATTTACACTTATTTCTCATCAAAACATTGTTCTATAGCATCAATCTTATTCAGTTAAAACTATGATCAATTGAAAAAAATAACAGGAAAAAATAAAATATATTAATAAATAAAGAACAAAAATTAACTCAAAAAAATGAATTAAGACAAAAATTAGCAAAAAGAAAATCAATGTAATGAACATGAATATCTTGCAATGAGAACTGTAGTACAGTAACATTTTAGAAAGATTGCTATTATTATAATTAATTTGAAAAAAGAGAAGAGAATAGCTTTTGAATAAAACATTCATTCTGTTTTACCTGAAGTATTATTTCTGAATTAAACCAATCAATTTTAGGGAATAAATATTTTTAGATTTAATTTACAAAAATTATTTATTTTTATCAGGTACTTATGAATGTAAAAAATATCAAATTTAATTCATACTCTTTTTATAACTTTTTTTACACATTAAAAATTTACAAATGCATAGTTGTTGAGTAAAACAATTTGTACTGTACTGTATGTGTATTTGATTGTAGAATTACTGCATTAAAAAGCTACATTACTTTTAAATAATTTTCTAAAAGCATACAACTAACATAACCAGTTGGAAGTTGGACCTCACAAAAATTGTAGTAGTTACTTATAAAACATTACTGAATTTTATAATTTATACTAAAATAAAACATTGCTTTAGATTCTTTAAATTTATTATTAACAAATGAGAAGTTTGTGTTTCAAAAAGAGAACTATTTAAATATATATCTAAAAATATTGAAGAAACTTTATCTAAAATTTTTCTAACAAATTGTAGTTTTCATGTAATCAGTCATATAAGTTAATTTCAACTTAAAAAAGGTATAAAATGTAAATCATTATTTAAATATAATTATATCAATTATATATGGAAAATATTAAATGACCATATATCAAATTATGTAGTTGTTTCTTACTATAAAAATTCAAAATCAGAAATGTATACAGTAGAATGCATAAAATCAAGATTCCATATAGAATCAACTGGACTTTATATAGTCAAATCTTAATTTTTTTGTTTTTGCAGTACATTAAAAAGAATTGATTTATTCAATTCATTTTAATCACGTTAAAATTGATTTACTGAATTAAATCAATAAAGTTAAATTTTATGTAAATTTTTAAAAATCAATATTTTTCTAAAAATTTGGATTTAATGAATTAATTAATTACACTGTTACAATTTATTCAGAAACATCTTATGCCACAGTTGAAACAGTTGACTTATTATTAATATAAAGAAAGTATATCAACTCTGCTCCAAAAATTTCACTTAATAAAATATTCACATTTTGGTTTAGTAAGTTAATGTTTTCAATGTAAAAGCATTAACTTGTCTTCTCCTATGTTATTAAGGCTAAACAACTATTCATATACTAATATCATTCAATCAGCATTTCATTGTTAGCAATTCATGACATATAAACATCAAAATTTTTTCCAAAGATATTTCTAATGCTTAAAATGAAAATTATTACACAATATTTTTTAAACAGTTTTTAAAATTAAAATATTCTATTTCATAAAACATAGAGAGTTTAAAATTACATTATGAATACATTGCATACAGAATTTTGGAATGAACAGAATATAATTTTCTAATAATTCATTCAACAACTGAATTTATTCTTGATATGAACTGTATTATCATCATAATTTTTATTCATTGTATTAATTTATCTTTTAATGGAAGCTCATTGCTTATATTTAACATATGATTTATTTTGTATTAATATAAAATTTGTATAAAAAACTAATATTTAAAATCAAAGTTCAATAAAATTTTTAATGTTAAAAATTTCTCATCACCTGATATGTTGATGCTTTATGAAATATAAACAAGTGAAACATTAAATTACATGCAAGATCTTTTAAAATAAAATTTTAATGAAATTAAAATATCTTTATATTATCAAAAATGTTTAATATATCTCTATCCAATTAAGTTAACTAGATCAAGTTAATAATCTCCATAAATAAGCTTTATAATTTATATTTAATACATTTAAATGATTATAAAAATAAATTTATAAATTTTTGTATAAATTTAATCTATATTCTATAAATGTAATAAGAGTAAACATTAAAAACAAAAATTTCTTATTTATGTAATTTATGAAATTTATTATAATTATCAATTAAAACTGAATGTATTAATTTATAAAAATTTAAAAAAACTTACTTGCCAAACACCATTGTGTGTGTTATATGATCCTGCCAATGAGTAGAGAAAAATGCTAACATTGATGATAAGAATAGCACCAACATCATGAATGGAGCATTTCCTAGTTGTAAAGCAATAGATGCAGCAAGGACAACAAATACTATAAAATCAAGAGAAATAATTTGTTTGTTTAATCAAACTTTACTGTGGTATGTATAAAAAGCATTTTTATTATGATTACAACTTCCTGGATAAAATTTAAATTTTAATGAGAAAATAATGATGTTCAAGAAAGGTCTTTTTTTTTCAAACAAAAAATTTTAAATAAAGTTATTTGAAAATTTCAAAAGACAAATTCAACATTCTTCTTTAAAAATATATACTTACTAGTAGAAACAGCATCACAACCATGATCATACACTTCTTCAATCTGAGTATTCTGCACTTTCAATGCTTGTTTACCATCCATTGCATCTAAAGTTTGATATATAAAGAGTCCAACTGCACATAATAAAAATGTCCACCAAGGTGCCTGTTAGTATACAATAATAAAATAATTAAATATTTACACTAACACATTTAAAAAATATGAATTAAAAACAAATATTTTTATATTAAAAGTTTCACAAATAAAAATTATAAATAAATTAAGATACTAAAACTAATCAGGTTTTTATAAATCAATATTTTTTGTATTTTATTCTCTTTACTATGTAACTTTAAACTAACACTTTAACATATAACTTTAAAATAGGAAGAATAAACTCAATCCTTTTTTAGAAAAATTATTACATCTAAAATAAAAACAAAATGTTGAATTTAGAGAATTTATGTTTAATTTCTCATTTAGAATTACATATAAAAATAATACCAGTTTTATTCCAATAATTTAATTTTACAGAATATATCAGAAATACTTACTGAAAATTCTATATTTCTGTAATAATTGTTTTGGTATTAATAATTTTAGATAAAATAGTACAGTGTTTAAATCTATTAACTTTTTATATGTAAAGCAGATTTAAATAATATCATTATAAATCATTTACATCACAGTCTTTTGAAATCATGCAATAGACAAAAATACATCTTATATCAAAATTAAAAGTCATTCAAATATATACAGACATTATTTCATATCAACTGAGAAAGAAAAAAACCTCTCTTTCTTAGAAAAAGCATAAATTTAGGCAATGATTTAAACAAAATGATCATATTGTAATTTGTTGCTTATATAAAATTACATGAAACAAATGTTACTGCAGCTTACAAAAGCTCAATTTTCAAAGAAAGCAAGCTGTGAATGAAATATTATTTATTAAATACAGTCGAGTAGCCTCAAATGAAAGGTCAACTCTGTCATTTCCTAATGTGTGTGAAAAAAGACAAAGTGAGAAGACACTCTTATGAATTGTCTACTTTCTTAATTTACAAAATTTAAGAAAATTCTCAAACATTATTTAGCCTATTTTCAAAATGCTTGTATTAATTTTTTTTGTTTAATAATTAAAAAATGTCATTAAAAATACATTAAAAATTCTATACACTCATTTTTAATTTCTGATAAAGAGAAACAATTAAAAGACTGTATATATTAATCAGAATTCTTTTTTGTAACTATTTTATAAATGTTGTTCATTTGATTATATAAAAATATTGCAAAACTGAAAACAACAACAGGACACTCATATATAAGGTATATTTTAAATCTTACTTCTCCATCTTTTCTAATGATTATGATTATGTAGAAATAAAGTAATCAAGTTAAATAAAAGTGATGCCCATTATGAATAAACAAAATTCTCCAAAATTAATAACAACTGTCACAACTTATATATGTCAGAATAAAAAATAATTAGCACACTATATACAAAATAGTTAAAATATTTAAAAATTATTAAATATATTTACCTCTGTTCTAGCATCTGGACTATAATGAACAACTATTAAGCAACAAGCGATATTAATTATTAATCCTGAGCATGTTAATACACAAGGGGCAACAGATGTAGGAATATATCTAACCAACCATGTCCAAAACCTTAAAATAAAATTTAAAACATAATTAATTAAATTAAAAAATGTTTTTTATAAACTCAAAATTTAAATTAAATAAATCTTATCTAAATAATAAAAAAGATTCAGATATAAATTTTGTTTATTTATCTTTTATTTCTGTGTGTGTGTTATCATAGCTATTAAACATTTAATATTAAATGTTGTTTCAACCAAGTCATACTAAAATGATTATTAAATAAATCAAGTATTTAATTTCATGTACAGGTAACCCCTGTATAACACGGCACTTCTATAGCACGGATTCGCTCTAACATGGTTCGAGAATTGGTACCATCCCCCGTATAACACGGTACTTTTATAGCACGGATTCACTCTGACACGGTTCGAGAATTGAGTAAAACCCTCGTACAACAGGAAATGTAATAAATTTTTACATACTTAAGTAATAATAGTTCACGAAAATTATTATTTTCGTGAACTATTAGTACTTAAGTATGTAAATTTTCTCTTCTCGCCTTCTGTCGATACACGTGGTCCTTCTCGAAACTTGTTTCAATGTTGCCAGATCGCGACGCTTCTGCTTCTGATGTTGCCGAATGTTTTTCCCTTATTCCATACTTGCTTTATTCTTCATAAGTGCTTAGCACCATATAAGGAAATTTATAAAGACCTTTTAACTAGAAGCAAGCAATCTAAAATTACATACATTTTGCAAAAGGTAAAGCATGGATCTGAAGATAATGCAGAAAAATGCTCAGAGGATAAGGATAACTTGCCAAAAAGAAAACGCTCTCGGTTAATTAATAGTGTTTTTAGTGATGACGAAGAAAACATTGTTTAATTTATATTAATATGTATCACTTAAAAAAATTTTAATGAAGATATTTATCTTAATTATGAAAATATACTAGCATGTTTTTTAATTTTTGGAACCTAACCCTCCTTTTCGTATTAGTTCTTTGTTTCGTATAACACGGATTCGCATAACACGGCAATTTTTTGGAACGTAACTACCGTGTTATACGGGGGTTACCTGTATATATTAATTTTCAACATTTAAAATAACTTGTTTAAATGAAATTAGATACCATGCTATAGTAAACTAATACACACACACACAATATCTAAAGAATATGTACTATAGTGTAAATATATTTGCTACTATTTGATTCTGGGAGGCCATTGTGCTATGGTAGACTACTCAGAATATTTCTGCTTTACTTGTTTAACCTTTACGATTAGGCAAGTAAAGCAAGTGTGTAGTTGCGCAATATCAAGACTTTTTGTCTATTTTAGCAACATGCAAAAATATTTGATACTAACATGTCAAACCAGTCATTGTATAATGATCTGCTAAAACTAAAAAGTACCATGCCTTCATCACATATAGCATTTTAAACTGTAAAAAATGCAGGTTGTCATTTCAGATTGAAATAGGAACTTGCAATTACTTAACTGGTTTTAATTTTGCATCATGCAAACATATATTTGCTCTTCCATACTTTTTGGGGATTATAACAGTAATGAATTATATAAAGCACTGTATATAAAGTATTACTGTGAAAATAGATGAAAATGCTGAAAGGAAAAAGTACTGTACATGAAATTTTCATTTAAAACACATAATGATAACAAACTACCTCCAATGGATTTTGATGCACTTTTAAAATTTAATGTTTGCATACCAATTTTTTCAGTTTTACAAGAACACAGTGATGTTTTAAATAAAAAAACACACACACAATTTGTTTATTATCAATGGTACTTGACAAAAGCATTCCACAAGCAAGTTTGTCGTTAAAAAATATTCAAATTTGAAAAAAAAATTCCTGTTTTTACATAACCATGTTTTGGTCTTATTGCAGGAAACTATTCAACTTGAACTTGATACTCAAGAACAAACACAATCTTTGCTATGGAAAAAAAACATTCTATGAGGATACCATAATTAACTTCTATAACATTTGCATATCTAATTATTAATAATCTAATTATATTGCC
Source organism: Centruroides sculpturatus (assembly GCF_000671375.1). Taxonomy (NCBI): domain Eukaryota; kingdom Metazoa; phylum Arthropoda; class Arachnida; order Scorpiones; family Buthidae; genus Centruroides; species Centruroides sculpturatus. The sequence goes on from NW_019385435.1 coordinate 30,415, forward strand.
TTGGCTGAACATCTTTATTCATATAACTTTACCACTCTTGAACACATTAAACCTATAGCATATGGCATATCATATAAGTCAATAATGAGAACATAATAAGAATAAAAAATCAGAATGGAACATTAAGACAGGTATTATAATTAATTCAAAATTTCCTTATTTATGTGCAACACCTAATGGTTTATTAATAAGTCAATTAAGTACTTGTTTGATAGAAATAAAATACATCTACAATCAAAATTTTTTTCAGAAACTCAAATAAGAGAGATCATATTTTCTAATAGTTCATACCAACAAATATGAATTAAATAACAAGCAAACATTATTTTCAAATTCAAGGACAAATGGCTATTTCTTGTTGTAAATATTTGTGTTTGTGTGTGTTTTTGTATTTAAACTGTATAAAAGTAAAGAATATTTGCATGTATGGTACATGCAAATATAATAGACATTCTTCTAAAAAACTGGATAGATATTCAAAGAAACAAAACACACACACAGATGTGAATATACTTTTCTACAGTTTAAATGAAGAACTATTTATTGAATATGTACATTTTAATTGCATTATCTAGAATGAAACTTGTTTTGAATGATTTTTATTTTACTCATTATTTTTCAAGACTAGCATGATTTACACAACATATAAAAGATTAATCACAAAGGATATATAAGCAAAAATAAATTTATGTTTAACTGCTCTGTATAATTCTTTGAAAATTAATAATAAAATTTACTATTACAATTTAAAATCTTTTTGACTCAAAGCATAAGTGAAATTGCAAACTTTTTTGCAGGTATTTTACTTAAAGTATAATTAATACAAAAGAAAAATTTGTTACAAAGGAAAAAATTTTGAAAACTTTATTAATATTGCATAAAGATGAATATGGAATTTTTCCTTCAAAATAATGTAAAAGCTTTATATGGAAAAAGCCAATTCCAGAATTAATTCTTAAATGGCTAACTAATTCATTTTCTTGAAACTGTGAAAACCTAAAGGCCCTGGGTCTAATTTAATAATTTTTATTAATAATGTTAAAATATTGTCACAAAATATTAATTCATTTTTGTGAGAAAACTAATGTTTTGGACGTGGGAAAGATAGATAGCAGATGTTACTTCCTTTGAGGGAAGTGGTACATCCTCTGTTTTTCCCTTATCCGCTAAAAATCTTGCTCAGATGAGAACTATCTACCCCTGTTGGATTCCCCTTTCATCCGTTCACACGAACGAGTTTCTAGCAGATGATTGGTCGTAAATCCTGAGATATAAGGGAAATTTGTCCGAATTCAAGGAGTTCAGCGACAGATCTGGAAGCGTCCAAACTCCACACATTTTCCTCCTGATGACCAACGCCCTTAGTCGAGTCACTTAGAATAAGTCCAGAGTCTACACTTAGAAAATTTACTTTGATATTGTGCACATATTGATCGCCCATGGAAAGAAGTAAATGAACTTTAATTCCAAAGTGTCCCTTGCCTACAGAGAAGACGACGAACGACCACTGAAACAGGTTGTATGTTTTATAATGATTTTGTGAGCTCTCTCTCTCGATCGCGAATTGGGTATAAGATAAGTATAGATATCATTCAATTTGTATATTATTTGTAGTAGTTCTGTCTCTCGTTCGTTCACATTTTTGTATGAGTTTATTTTCTTGTTTTATTAAATTTATTATTTCGTTTTTAATTAAAATGTCTCTTAATTTTGTGTCCGAATCAGATCTCATAGGCGTGTTTGTCCGCGGATCGATAAATTGACAAACTGGTGTCAAGATCTAGACTACACAGCCTAGATCATCCTTAAACATAAAAGCCCTCCTAAATAAATAAAAAAGTTGAGAGCCGATCTCGCGCCGTAAGTGGCGTAGACTTCGATTTACGCCCTGGCTAATCTCACAAAACTCTTCAACTAAAAACTTCTTCAAAAATTGGCATTACAGCATTACATCCCATGTTACTAAGTTCTTTTGCAACAGTAAAACCACAATCAACAAGATTATCACCATCTTTTTCTAAAAAAGACAAAACTCCACAATTAAGAAAAATTTTTTATCAGAAGCAGAACAGTACTATAAATCTGATATAAAAAAATACTGCACCTAATGGTGCAGTATTTTTTTATATCAGATTTATATTTTATATTAATATTAGATTTATATTTGCAATATAGTAAAGAGTCTAATAAGTATTGTACCTGATGGTACTGTACAATATTATTAGACCTTTCATAGTATTACAATCTGTATAATAGCTAATAGTTCGTTTTGCTCTAAAAGATTAAAAGGGTTTTGAATTGGAAACTCTACACAATCTAAAATTACTCTACAATTAGAATTATATTAAATTCAACAGGCAAACATTTGTTATGTTAGACCAAATGTTAGCCATATTTATTTTAGCATATAGAGACTAGTTTGCAAAATATTCTTGACACTCAATTCTGAAACTTTGAATAGAAATTCTAAAATTCATTTGAAATTCTAACATTACAGAATACATATATAATGTTAGAATTAAAAAAATAAAATAGTATAAAAAATTTACTTAAGATAATTGGAAAGATATCTACCTTACATTCCTAAAACAAAACTTAAAAAACTAGCATATTAATCTGTTCTAAAAAAAATTACACTAATTTAAGTTTCTGAATGTTTTTCTTCTTTAAATGAAGAAAAATAGGTTAACAAACAGGTTTAACAAGCTGTGTCTTAGTTTACTAAATATTCTTAAATAGGAATCTTAAAAATTCAATGAGTGAAAAAAATTTATGATTAAAAGTGAATGCGATAGCAATATAGAAAATACAAAAATAATATAAATGTTTGATTAACTTTCATAACCTAGAAAGTTTTAAGGAATATATTGATTTTAAATATATGTACATGTTCTCCCAAGAAAATGTTTTAAATTATGTTAGTTAATGTAAATTTCTTTATAAACTGATGTTTATAAAGAAATGACAATTATCAGAATTTTGAACCATAAAGAAAATACTGTAGATCAAATTGGTAACTGTAAATTTTCATCTGTAATTATTGAAAACAATAGTCTCTCTATAGTCTGTCACTTAACAGTCCAACAGGTATAATAATCCAACACTCTGCAGTGCCATGCACATGAAATTTGTGTTACCACTTGTTAATGTATGTAACAGAGAGACTGATGTATTTGTATACTATAGTCTATTTATCCTAACTTGGCACCTACTGTAAACAAACTAAGACACACCTCCCATTGTTTATTGGCTTAAACCCACGTCCATCAATTAGAAACCGCGTTGCATCTCATTCGTCCGCAGAAAATAGTCGTTCATTATTTATAAAATCATTAATGAAATACTAGTCACTTAACAATGATTATAAATGTAATTATTTCATACTTGTTAAATTACTATTTTAATGAATATTTGCACATTCCGAATCACTAAAAATAAACTTTTTCCGGTCATGAGCACTATAATGTCTTGGTTTCGTTTTCCATTCATTACAATAACTATCATTATTTCAAACTGTGTGTTGTCGAACAAATAACTGAAGAAAGACAGAGAAAATGTATCAAACATATAGAAAAAGAACAACAATGAATGTGGGAACTTGTTGAGATTTTAACACGTGCAGAAAAAGGGGCTTAACTGGTCAACACGTGTCTAGCCACTTCCAATTGTGATTTGACCAATGAAAATCTCTGGAGGATTAATACGACAAAATCTTTGTTTACAGTAGGTGCCAAGTTACGATAAATAGACTATAGTTACTAGTGTGTCACCTGTGCAATCAGCAAAACAAGCACAATTGTGATTAATACAATAAATTAATCTGTGAACCAAATGTTTCTCTACTGTACAGTATGTACGTACAGTACATACATACAAAATCCAGTAATCCAACATCTGCCAGTCCAATCATGTCAGATTACAGAGAATACATTCATAAAGTCAAATGAGTTAAACGTGCTAGTAATGAATAGTTCGAAAAGTAGTAGTCTCGCCCAGTGCACATGCTCTGCAGTGATGACATTTCGAACGAAACTCTAATGAATCTAATTTTCTAACTCTAATAACTCTAATTTTCACGAAGGAAAGAGTTAGTTTACTTCGTTAAGAAAATGGCATCCAACGATATCAATGCTTCTAAAGCTACTTTAGTGTTTAAATTGTGAATTAAAAGGTAAATGATTGAAATTACTGTTCACCCAAAGCAATCTAAGAAAAATATTTTGGATAAGGCTGCACTAGCAATATTAATTTCTTCGATTTTAAAACATCCATTTAGTTATAAACAAATTGTTCGAAAAGTCTAATGAAATAAGAATAACTATGACGTCATTCTCGTTTAACTTGTTCGACTTTCCGAATGTACCCAGAGACTATACTGCACTCTAGAATGATTGATATCTAAAAGATATTGCAATATGAAAAGAAATACACTGAATTATAACTAAGAGAACAGAGCTTTATAATAACCGAGATTTAATACACTACTAATCTGTTAAATAGAATAAATCTAATTTTTATTGGCAGTTACATCTACTGAGTATAAATCAAAAATATTGAGGAAAAAGAAAATATTTGGTCATTTTTATAACCATTTAATATTTCGGTTTATTCATCCAAGAAACCCCATTTATGTCCTTCGAATCCAATCCTCAGAAAATATACAATTTTCCTAATATCGTTAAAAAATTATTTTTAAACTTTCAATGTATAAATTCAAATAATTTATATTTGTCTTTAATATGAATCCATCAATGCAAAAGCTTTTAAATTTAACTTTTCAAAGTTTCTTATTGCAATAATATTACATCTTTTACATAGGAAAAAATTATTTTACATAAAATACTCTGTAGATTATTATATTCTAAGAAATCTAAAAATGTTTTCAGGGATGAAAAATTCAGATATCAAAATGAACATAATGTGGAAATTAAAATATAAAAAAAATTATGAAATAAACTCATAATGAAACAGAATTTCTTAATATACAAATTATATAAAAATTATAATTTCAATATGATTTTTATTAAAAATACCTGTATCTTAGAAATGGAGAACTTACTAGAAAAAAAATTGGTTAACCTAAACATAAACCAAATTTATTTCCTAAACATTGGCTGAATTAATAAATGCACTTTTAACAGTGGATGAAGTTTAAAGAACCTGAATAAAGAACATTTTCACATGTCTGGCATATATTAGTCTCTTACATCAACTGCTGCCATTACAGCCCACCTCACTACTTGTTTACTCTATCAAAGTTTATCTCTTCATTCTTCCTTCTGACACTAGCATTCCATTGTCCATATCCGAACATAGTCTGTTAAATATCAAAAATGTCAGCACTTTTTAAACTTTGCTCACTGTTAAATGTGCATTGATTAATTCAGCCAAGTAATCACAGTGGCTAATTCATCTTCATTCTTAAACATTCTTAATCTGCACTGTTTGCTTTTTTGAAGATCAAAACAAAATATTCTGCTTTAGGAGTTTAACCAAAATTTTTCATTTTGATCCCAAAAAAGCTGCATGTGTATATATAGTTGAACTGTATGTTAACATATGTTATTATATATATAATATTGCAAGTTCTTTGATACAATCATAAGTTGTTTGTGCTAAATATTTCCAAAAACATTTCGGGAGTAATAAATTAAATTTTTATAAGAAAATAGTTTCTGTATATTTAAACAAATTTCATAATGATAACTGCTTACATTTACATTTTTAGTAATATGAATTATTTCAGAATGTTGCTTTATTGTTGCATTGTTTTCACCATAATAATAGTTTCAGGTTAATACAGGATATGCCAGAAACATCTAATGATTTTTAAATTTGAACAATTTGCAAGACACGATGGCCATTTACAAAATGTAACTGTAATACATATTCATTCTCTATTTTAAAAAATGTACCTGAGCAAAGCAATTAATATTTAAGTCCTCTGAAGTATTACTTTATATTTAAAAATATCTGGTGTTTATAGCACAACCTCTATGATGATTTATTCACAACAAAAAGGTTGAATGAATAAAGTCACAATAATAATAAAATTTACATTAAAATTATGAAATTTATTAACACAAACTTTAAAACATGTAATGGAATACCTATTTATACTGTCAATAAAATATATTTATCATAATGTTATTATGGAGGTTTTGATGAATCATTTTCTAAAATAGCTTTTCAAAAACATCTTTAAAAATTAATCTGATTACTAATAACAAAAAGTATATGCATTTCTACTGTACATGTACTGTACTGTACATACAGAGGTTGATATAGGCCCTATATACTGTACCTTTGTAGAAATAAGAGTTCAAGGACAGAACCTGCACTGGCATGATATTCATAAGGATATCTTCTTAGATAATCCATTTGATCAGCAGGTAGAACCCAACCACCACCAAACTCTCTGGTATGTTTCTCTTTCTTATTCATACTTGCCATCTTTAAAATAGAGAAAAAATATATATTATTATTAAATTTATATACATTAATAAATGTTCTTGAGTATTCACTTATTAACTGTAATTATACACTGATACATCACTTTTGTTGTTGATTGATCACAAGGTCATAGTAATAATTAATCAATTACATTTAAATATTTTCAAACTAATAAATAATTTTAAAATTAGCTAATTATTCTATTTGTAATGTTTCAACTATTCCACAACTGAAAACAGCTCTCTTTCTTTCGAATGTCGTTTCACCATCGCTTGCAGCCAATTTTGTATTTACTGACGTGTTCCCTCATTGGATAGAATCAAATTATACGTCATCGATATGTCATATAAAAAATTTTCCAAGTAAACTTCCTATTTGTTAATCTAAACACGATAATGATGACGGAAAATTACTGTGAGAAACTGTATCTGTAAACTCGTTTATTTTTTAAAACATTTTTATGTACTGTACGTGTTTTCATTTCGCAATAACTTTTAAACTAAATAAGTAAATAAAAAAAAATAAAAAAAAGAAAGAAAGAAAAATAAGCTGTAAATACAATACAAATAAATTTTGAGTCAAAATGTGTCATTTATACACACACATGATGATGCACATATTTAATTTTGTATTTGTATCTAATAAAATGCATGTTTTTAAATTAAAAAAAAAAATGGGTCAATGTAATACCAAATATAAATCATAATTATTATAGCCCATCCCATCTGGGATATGGGCATGACAATATATATGTATACTATGTACTGTATATATGCATGTTGTATAGAAAACTCAACTATTTAAAATATATACATGCTAAAAATGAATTAAATCAGATGCCTTTAAACAGTTAAAAAAGCATATTCTGTATAATTTATATTTTACATAGATACAAGGGAGTGAAAAAGTGGGTATATAGCCTACAGTTGTTATTTTGGAAAAAAAATAGAAGAAAAACATTTATCTTTATACATAAATTAAATCACAAATAAGGAATATGAAATAATAAAAGATAATAATAATGATGAGCACCAAACATCTGTATTTATCAGATTCACAACTGTATGTCAACTTTCCATCCCCCTGTGTATATGTATTTATGTTTACCTATAAAATATGGGAAAGAATAATTTAACTGTAAAAAAATAAATTCTGGTATTCTGAATTATTCATCCAGTTAATTTACTTTGTCAAATGTTTTAAAAGTGAAGTAAGTAAATTAGACTAAGTGTTCTACTTTCTATCCTTGTAAACTGTAATTATTCTCTGTAATTGAGCAACAATTAATTATTTCATCAATTTTAAAACTATAAAATTTTATTGAAATTTTTGGTAATTTTGGGACATTAGCAATTTATTAAAATACTGAATATATAGCTTTAATCATACTATAAATTTAGTGCATATAGGGAAGTAATTATAACCTTTGAAACTCAATTTGTGCTTTAGTTAAAAACTAAAAAGCAATGAAACATTTTAAACAGCTTTATAATGCATTTATTTCAGCAATTAAAAATCAGTGCCATTAAGTTCATTTATAAACCTTTATTCTAAGCATAAACACACTAAAAAATTGCTTTAAGATTTTAAATTTTTATTGTTTCTACAGATATTCCTAATAAAGTGATCAAACTAAAATGTAGAATATTAAGCTTGAATATCACCTTGAATTTAATTTAAAATATTTATTTATTTAATACAGGTAATGTTTAATGGACAAGGAAGAACCACCTACCTGATAATAAACTATTAAATTTAAAAAAGCAACAATAATAATGAGCATGCAATGTGCAAGAAAATGATTATTATTTATTTAAAGAACTACAGAATTTTTTTAAATTCATACTTCCTTATTAATAAAAATATCTATTGAATCACGTTTATCTATTTCAAAACCATTAAAAGGAAATTTTATAATTATTATACTATAAAATTAACTGAAATTTATACAGTATTANTGCCAGTGGGCACTAAGAAGACCTTCTTTTAAGTCCATCGAGGGCCATTGTGGACTACGATGGGCTTGAAAGACCTCCCATTGGCGGTTCGACACATTCTACATTTTTTAACTTGTAAAGGGGTCTCGTATTCAAGAAGGTTGAAAAACACTGGCTTAAGATATATTACATATATGTAAATTATAAAATTAATATTAATAATTAGCATTTCATTCACATTTTAGATAAATTATTAAGTATTATAACTTAAGTATCAAATGAAGTTTCAAAATTCCTATTTCCTAATAAATTAAATCCTAGAATCATTCAAAGTATTCGTTTCTATATGGTACAACCAAGTACATTGTAGATACTATCAAAAGATAAAAGTTTTTTGTACTGGTATCATGTATAAACTACAAAAAAACTTAAAAATATGATTAAGATTATATCTAAGATTCCTTTGATAAAAAAAAGTATTGCAAAAAAAATTACTTGCCAATCTTCATTAAAAATTTATTTTTAATTTAATTTATTCAATTAATTATAATTAAATTTGTGAACAATAAATACATAAAATATCTAACAGTAAGTAAAAATTAATTTTTCTTCACATAAAAACATTTTCAAATAAGAAATTTGTAACAAATATGTTATATGAAATCTAACTTATAATGTTTAAATTAAATATCAATAACTTCTAATTATATAGTCTATTACAAAATCTATATCAAAGTTTCCCAATTCGAATTGCTAAAGGCTCATATAAAATTAAATATTTATTACTTATATTGACATAGATCAAATGTAATAATTAATGATGGACTGACTCATTTATTGTCAAACCTAATTCTCTCTTTCTTTCGAATGTCGTTTCACCATCGCTTGCAGCCAATTTTGTATTTACTGACGTGTTCCCTCATTGGATAGAATCAAATTATACGTCATCGATATGTCATATAAAAAATTTTCCAAGTAAACTTCCTATTTGTTAATCTAAACACGATAATGATGACGGAAAATTACTGTGAGAAACTGTATCTGTAAACTCGTTTATTTTTTAAAACNAAATTAAATATTTATTACTTATATTGACATAGATCAAATGTAATAATTAATGATGGACTGACTACTTTATTGTCTTGCCTAATTTTTATATATCATATTCATCTGACATGTATTTGTCCTCCTTTTCCAATTTATTTTCCGGACAATTTTTTCAACTAAGTTTATTGTTAATACTGTATATTCACCAGGATATAATAAAAAGTAAATGAAGATGATCCAAATGTTTGGGAGGAAAATTAAACAAAATATGTGAATCTTAAGAATAGACTTTTTAAATTTTTATGTTATAGATGAAAAATAAGATAATTTTTAAATTTAAAATTACTTTATTTTCTATCTTAATTTCTAAAATAGGGTACATGTAGTGGTTTTAAAGGAAAAGCTTATAAACCGGTTTATGGATTCGATTGTAAAATATGATTTATTAGCCTATGTACTGTTTTTATATTCGCAAGCATAAATACGTTAATTTAATATTATTATACTAACGAAAATATTAGTGTAGCCAAGAAAAATGGTTTGCTTGATAACACCAAGCTGACCTTACTGATTGCTTTCAGTGTAACATAGTTTAAATGTTTAAGGTAAATTTACCTTAAAGTAAATTTAAATTTGTATAAAATTTGCTTACTTATATGTAGAAATATTTCTTTTTATTTACAGTTTCCTGTGGGAAAATCATTACAGAATTCATCACGTACACTTTAAAATTGTACCAAATACACATCATCAGAAATTTTCTTCCACTGTATCAGGACAATGTAAAGATAATGTTATAGTAGGCTACACAGTAAATGTACTGCATCTTCAATAATTACGAAAAAATTTCTGTAATTGTATTATCTGTCTTGAATCCTGTCACCTTGCTGAACATGTTCAATAATATAAACATGGGATTCAATATTAATCAGAACAATTTCATTGAAATCAAAATATTTTCAGATGTACAAGACAGGCCTATGTAATATATATTCTTTTCACATTTCAATTAAATCTCTATCACTCAGGAGAAGAAGAGACTTTGACATAATTGGCTTTTTCTTTCATTTGAGCAGTGTAGGCTAATTGAAGTGGCGCGTTATCTGATGGGCAAAAGAGGCAATTGCCTGGAGACACCATCAACAGGAACCCCCAAAAGAAAATATTTCCCCAAAAATTCCCCCGAAGAAAAATGTCTGAAGTCAACACTGTAATGCGACCATCTAATTCAAATTCGCTTGGCCCAATGAAGTTATAAAGCATCATTGTGTAATTGGTTCATTATCGGGAAACACAACACACTGTAAGGCTTATAGTGTGTTGTGTTTCGTTTTCAAAAGAACCAAATCGCTTACGAATCAAATTTGCCTGTAATGGGCCAAACTAGAATAGTATAGTTGTTTCTTTGCAGACACACTAAGGTGACATATATCAACACTTGGCAACTTATTGACTATTTATTCAGTTGGTTTCATCAGAATCAATAGAATAGTATAGCTTATACTATAAGCTATATACTATACTATTCTAGTTTGGCCCATTACAGACAAATTTGATTCGCAAGCGATTTGGTTCTTTTGTGAGGATACTGAGGAATAGGGACGATGTTTCGATCAGAACTGCTTATAAATGCCATGAAAGTCGTCTATAATCATAACTCTAAAGACGATAGGACACTTCAATTTCGACAATTGATATAAAAAGCGTCATAAAGTAACAGATAATCACACTGCAGAAATATCCAATCCAGAAATACCTTATACGTGGGTCTCATCATTCCCTAATTCTCACTGATGCTGTCCGAACCATTGCGAATTTATCGTTAAAAAACTCAATAATTTCAGAAATATTTCTTAACAAATTACATTTATCATAATTACACACAGCGATTCTAAATTTTGTAAACTGTAAATATAGTTTTCAAGGTGAAAATATCACAAAAGAAAAGAAATTTCCAGAAACAATATACAGAAAATTTAATATAAGCACGAAACTACGAAGAAACCCTTTAAAATATGGGAATTAACTTAAATCACTAAAAACATGAAATTTTGTAAAAATTAAGAAAGAATGCGCTAATATAATTTCCAATTAAACTTTTTCATTGATAAAAGGAAATACAGAGTTCAATTTATATTAAATTCTATCGATTAAGCGATTATTAAAAGTGCAGATAGGCTCATCAAATTTATTGATAAAAATTACTATTAATGATAATTTAAAAACTATTTGTAGTTCTAATCGTTAACTGTAAACCTAATTAGTTTTTCTGAAATTATATTTTCAAGATCCAAATTTCGTGCTGTGTATCTTTGACGTTACTGTACTGTACATTGTTCCAGCCGCCCCATCCTTGAGACATTGATCAAATTTTGATTTGAAAAATTGATTGAAATTAATCCCAATTGTATTTCATAATGAGTAAAATGCATATTAAATATAAATATATTTGTTATTTGACATTGAATTCTCATATTATAGATGATATTACAATATTCAACACTCGAATATAATAAATTAATAGATCAATATTTCCTCAGGATTCCTGAGAAAAACTCTGAAAAATTTAATCCGGATCTGTCAAAGGTTTTAGAAATGAAAACAGACAGACATACACCTTATTTTTATATAAGATATTCCCAACGATAAACATATTTATTACGAATTAATTAAGTAGAAGTGTCGAGGACGTGAATATATATCATGATTAAATTAAGATATAAAAATTCAAGTGATGTATATAACTGCCTCTATTATATTTATTAACTTATAAAAACTTCAAAGGAAACGTGATCCAAGTAACACTATCCAAGATTAAAAATTGTCTTATATTTGATATAATATTTAAATAAAATATAGTATAAAAGTAAAGTTATTAATTGAATAGGTTTTAAGAATTAGGAGAAATATTATAGATAATTCTAAAATTAAAATTTTGTTGTTTCAGCAATATTTTATCACTCAAAATGTAGACAAGTTGATTATGAAATTAACCTGATGATGAAATTATATTTAAAATAGTAAATTTTTACTGTAAGAGAGATGGATTGGAGTGATGGGATAATATAATCCAACACATGGGCGATCTGCTAAGGGGGGATGTCTTCTGAGAGAATTTTCTATGGAAAAGTGGGCCCTATTTAGATGTAGAAAACATGGTAAACTCCACGTGACTAGTACTCGTTTGTCATAAACGAACCTGCAACCAACTATCTGTATTCAGCGGTATTATCCACTGGTCCATTGGCTTAAGACAGTGTTTTTCAACCTGTGGGTCGCGACCCCCACAGGGTCGCAAAGCCTTACACGGGGGTCGCGGGTAAAAGAAAAAGACAAGTGTTTGTACGTCCTACACTACAATAAATAAAACTACAATTTCAGTGAGAAGGCTTTGCGTTTTTATTTTAAAGTACAATTAGTTTTTCGATCGATATTTACACAGAAAGAAAATTAAATACGTAGTTTTTAAAATTACTGATATAGTCTTAATATGGCCCTGGGGGGTCGCCAGAATTTTTTAACTTGTAAAGGGGTCTCGTATTCAAGAAGGTTGAAAAACACTGGCTTAAGATATATTACATATATGTAAATTATAAAATTAATATTAATAATTAGCATTTCATTCACATTTTAGATAAATTATTAAGTATTATAACTTAAGTATCAAATGAAGTTTCAAAATTCCTATTTCCTAATAAATTAAATCCTAGAATCATTCAAAGTATTCGTTTCTATATGGTACAACCAAGTACATTGTAGATACTATCAAAAGATAAAAGTTTTTTGTACTGGTATCATGTATAAACTACAAAAAAACTTAAAAATATGATTAAGATTATATCTAAGATTCCTTTGATAAAAAAAAGTATTGCAAAAAAAATTACTTGCCAATCTTCATTAAAAATTTATTTTTAATTTAATTTATTCAATTAATTATAATTAAATTTGTAACCACAGACATAAGGTATTTAAATTTAATTGCTATTAATGTATTTTTGTTTTGATGAATTTATCAATAAAATATGTTTAAATTTAAAAATAAGAAAGGATAATTTATAAATAATTTTAAAAAATTAAGAATAAAATATTTATTTATAAATGTAAAAAAAACAATAAAATAATCTATCTTAAAATAGGTTAATATACCGAAATCATATTCATTGATATATAATCTGAGGTCTGTGGTAAATCGTAAGATATAAATTAAAATTTTTAATGTATTTTTATGTGGAATTTGATAAAATTGAATGGGTAAGTTATTATAAGACACTATATCCTTTTTTTTCTGATTAAAAATATACTTTACTTCATAAAATTCAATGAACTTTGAGATATCTGAGCTCTAGTTTAACTACTAATATGGAAGGAATTTAATTAATGTTTTATTATGTAACTGTTTAAAATAAAATATTATTTATTTAAAAATTGTTAATAATAATTTTAGAAAGATAAAAACGTAAAAACATTAACTAAAATAAAATATGTATAAAATTGATAATTTCAAGTGTATATTCTTTTATTTAAGTGTCTAGGGCCTCAAATCTCGAGTACCACCACATTCACAAGTGCCAATACTCTACCAAACAATCTTTTATGTAGTAAATCCTAAATTAAAATCGTAGATTTTTTAACAAAGAACAATTTCTAAATAAAAAATCCAGCAACGAGTTGCTTAACTTTCCTGGCAACATTTGATGGTGCCATCTGTTATTATATTTTATTAAAAAACACTTTTTATATTTTTAACTATTATAAAATGGCAAAAAGATTAATTTTGAAGGTAGTGATGGGTATTATAAAAAATTGTAAATGACTGATAAAGAGTAAAATCGTCATTAAGTCCGACCCTTGATGGAGATACACACGACCCCCTTTATCTCCCCAACCCCTTGACCTATACAATCTTAAAAATTTAACAGCATCAATCCTCCCCGAAAAAATTTCAGAAATTTTCGACAAAAAGCACAGCAGTTATTAAGCTTCAAAGAGGGTGAACAAAATCGTTTACCACACACACTAACATCCATACACACAGAAAAAAAATTCCGTTTTGTTTTTTTTTCTTCCTTCTTTTTTTCGGCGTTTCAAGGTCCCCTGGGTCCAAAAATGTTAAAATCTTGGAAGGATCATTTATTGACCGATCTCCATACTTTCCCTCTGTTATATATAACAACCGGAAAAATTTTCTTTACATATACACTATATACATTTAATACAACTGTAAATGTGGCCATGTGAATAACTTGATTGTTCGTTACGATTCAAAGAATGGAAAATTGTACGAAGTAACATCGTACAAGGTCATAATTTTGTGTTTATAAGCACTTAATCATGTTATTGTTTGTAAATAACGAAAATCTAATTAACTATTCAGGAAAATATTCATCTGTAGAGTGCCTGGTTGCCCTTCAATATACTGCATTCTACTTATTTAAATAAAAATTCGATATGTAATTTCAAGTAAGTAATATATAAAAAAGAACATATGCTATACAGTGTACAGTACTTATTATCACTTAATTTACAAGATGTATTACTTTCACATTAGGAATTAATTTCTTGTAAATGAGATCGTGCAAAGGTACTGTACTTGAAATCCGGATGCAAGAGGGTCTTTTGCTGATATCAAGACAATAATAAATAAATACATTAAATATACTGTACATATAAACTGGTAATTTATAGTGCAACTATTACGTTTTTATTCTGTTTACTTCATTCAAATTTTAATTCATCTTGGATTCCTCTGGATAGGGGTCCAGTGAACACCATTTGCATAATCCTGATTGTATACACATTGTTTATATATTAATTTATTTTTATGTTTTCAATAAATATTGAATCTGTTTCATATATATTGTCTGAATAAGTTATCGAATTACTAAAAATGCCAGTGGGCACTAAGAAGACCTTCTTTTAAGTCCATCGAGGGCCATTGTGGACTACGATGGGCTTGAAAGACCTCCCATTAGCGGTTCGACACATTCTACAGAATCTACATGGACTACCACCGAAAAATTCCTAGGGTTTCGACCAACCCGAATCCTCCAGAGCGGTAAGCACTGGATGATCTGGAAGTTTGGGTCATTTGTAATAATTTTAACTATTACTTGTTTAATTTATCATGTAGTAATTACAATTAATTTATTCTAATTTGCTTCATTAGAAGGTTTTTGACCATTTTGTATACATTGCTTATCAGCAACGTATACAAAATAGTGAACAATTTGAAAACTTACAATGATGTTAAATATCCCAACTATTTATTATGTGTCTAAATCTATACTAATATTATAAAGAGGTAATGTTTGTATGTATGTAAGTTTGTTTGCAGCAGGTAATCTCCGAAACTACTCATCCGATTTCAAAAATTCTTTCACCAATATTTAGAATGGAACCTCAGGGTGGACATAGGCTGTATATTATTCCGTTAAACATTCATATAAATTAAAAGATATAATCTAGGTTAAGGCTTTTATGTCCAACAGATGGCGCTACGAGTACGACGCCCTAAGTTTGCTTTTCTGTGAGGCATTATGCTTTTCTGTGAAAATGAACTAAAGCAGATCATCTTCTATCTATCTATATAAATAAAAATGTAATGTTCGTTTGTTCCTACCGATTCCTTTGAAATTTTGACACAACGCTGCATTCGAATACGCACGTGTTTTTATATAATATACGTGTCGAAATTCCCTCCACTGAAGGGAAATGGACAGGATTAAGGCTTACCGTAAAGAACTCCGCTTCTATTTATACTATTTTAGATGCGGTTTTTTTGCGTTTTAATAGGGTACGTCAACAGAATTTATACTAAGAAGAAATTTTTCGAAAAATTTCCCCCACGGGGGAAGTGTTATACATTTATAATAGCTACATTTTGAGCCACAACAACGTGTGGCGGGGTCTGCTAGTTATGTTATATTGTAATAAATCATACATCAGCTGAACTATGTGATTGACATTTCTTCAAGAAAACTTAACATTTATACGATATATCATCCATTAAGGTTTGCTTATATTTCTTTCAGTTATCTTGTATATATAGCAGGATATATATCTTGTATATATAGGCTATAATTCTTATTCCATTTTTCATAGGAATATAATTACATGACTTTTTGAAATAATAAATCTTAAAAAAAGAAATTAATTATACGTAATTAAATAGTTAAAGCTGTTTCAAATAATCTTACATGTGGCTTAAATACAGTAAAACCTGTCTAAAACGGATACAGGTATAGTCTATTTACGATTTACTTACTGAATCGAATTTAGAACTAGGAAATGCAGACAACAACATGTTGACAATACGAGTTATCTACTTCAAAATAGGAATAGTGGAACAGCTTAATTTCCCTTTTCGAAATAATCTTTTCTTTAAACAATTAACAATTAAATAACTGTATTATATATATTTTATAAGGAGAATAATTAGATTTAATATAAAATAATTGAAATATTTATTCTTCATAATTTTAACACTTAATTACAGCTTTTCTAATTAATAATATTGAATTTACTTGAGTAATTATCGGGAATATCAAGAATATACTTTTGTATTTTTTAAATTTCTATGAATTTTGGATCATTTGACTTGAGAGGTTGATGTACTTTGAGGTGCATTGATGTAAATCTACAGCTTCCTTTTGAAAGTTTTCCAACATTCACTCGAAGTATTATGTTTAAATTAGTCTCTGTTATCTTTTTTATCAACTGATACTAAAATTTGAAATAACCATTCCAAGAATAATTTACACAGTTCAACAAAATTTTGACATGTGATAACCTATCTCATTGAATTTTTGATATTTCTTATTTTAACTTTCATACACAAGTTTCAAAATTTTATTTATTTTTTCTGAAATATGTTTGTAATGATGACATAATAACTTCATGTAGTGTGTAATAAACCTCTATAATAGATAGAGAGATAAATTAACACTCAGGATAATTCTTTGATGGCTTATGCGCATATTAATTTAACTTTAAATTATACATAACATTTTAAAAACACTATATATTAGAGTCGAACCTGTAAATAACGGTCACCTCTAAACGATAACTACTTTTTCAGGAATGTTTCTTTTTTTTTTAAAGTTTACAAAATAATCTCCAAACAACGTCCACCTACGAAAAACTGTTACTTTTTATGTTCCCGTTAGTGGCCATTGTTAAGAGTATTTATAATTTAAATGATTGGCATATGAGCTGGTTTATTAAAACCAGAGTGTCTAGAAGGTATTACATATATATATAAAACTAGAAAATAATCCTTAAAATATTAAATGTATTGATAATTTTCACAGAGACTGTTAAAGTTATTTAATAAAACTAACTTGAGGTAATAACAGAAAAAAATAATAAAATTATATTAATTTTAATATATTAATATATTAAATAACAGATGAATGCACAGTCAAATCTCTGAACAACGGCCACTGACGAGTATTAAAAAATGGCCGTTGTTTAAAGGTCATTTTGTGTATATTTTTATTCAAAACAAAAAATTTCTGATAAAAATGGCCGCTGTTTAGAGGTGGCCGTCATTGGAGGTTCAACTGTATAACGTTTAAATTCAGTTACGTAAATCTGAAGGATAAAGTGAATAAAATCCCTGAAATCAGTAGTGGGTTCATGCCTAAAGTATTACCACGTGGAGTTTTCCGGGTTTTCTTCACGTTTGGAACACCTGAATAGGGCCCAATTTCCCATAAAAGCTCTTCCTCTCGGCAGATTGCTCACATGTCGCGTTGTCGTATTAAACCGAATTAAACCAAATCTTAAGATAAGAGGGGGTGAGGATCCCACAGTATTTTTTCGAGGGTGCTGCAGAATATTCATACGAAATTTGGTGGGGATACGTTAAACGGTATAGATTGTAAAATATAGACGAGCAATTTAATTATTATTATTATTAAATATGGCGAAGTGCATGTGTTTATATCAGTATAACGGTTGATGTTGTTACGTCAACGATTTTTTTTTTTTTGAAACGATGTTGCAATTCAACATCTACCCATCAGTTTCCTTGTACCTTGATCTCCACGGCCTTCACTTCTGTCAACATAAACAATTGGACTATATCCAGGCCATTTCACAATTCACTCAGACACGGAAGCAACTCTTAAATTTTCTCATATGACACTTTCATATCATACGATAATTATAATAAAAATCTATAATATTTTGTATAATTATAAATTTTAGTGTAGAAACAGGAATATATAGATACAAATTATATTAACATATACCTGAATATAATAAACTGTCAAGTCATACTACATAAGTTTTAATATATTCTCTAGCATGAAAAAAACTTACGATGAATCTATATAAATTGGAATCGCGTCGTACCGAATATTTTTTCTGTTTTGAATAGATTTTCTTCTAAAGCAGAAAATCTCTTTGTTCCGAAGAATTTTTTCCCGTTTTGGCGGTTTCCGTTTTATTCAAGTTCCGTTTTGGACAGGTTTCACTGTATTTATGTCAGTATCGAGTTTATATTACGGGCTTTATAACATTTATCTTAAATAATTTGAGTTTTTGAAGATATTTTAACCAATGCTTCACAGTTGTAGCGTGTTGTAACCTTTAAAACACTTTAATAAAATGTAAAATAAAATTCTATTGGCTCATTTTAAAAATCTATTCTAAGTTGTTTTCTTGTAATGAAAGTTGGACTGGTTTCAAACAAAAGTCGAGAGTTTTACTAATTCTGAAGTACTTAAAAGAACACATGGTCAACAATTTTCTTAAATACTCTTGGCTAATTTGGCTAAACTTCCTTTAATCCAAATTTAGAATTATAGAAATGCTGTTTCTAAATCAGAATATTTTATAATTAAATTAATGAATTAAAAATTATACTATAGTAAAACCTTCCTAAGCGGAAAAAATTTTCCAAAATGGAGCGATTTTCTATGTTAAAAAAAAAAAATGTTTTAAGCCGAAAGGGAATATCAAGAATATACTTTTGTATTTTTTAAATTTCTATGAATTTTGGATCATTTGACTTGAGAGGTTGATGTACTTTGAGGTGCATTGATGTAAATCTACAGCTTCCTTTTGAAAGTTTTCCAACATTCACTCGAAGTATTATGTTTAAATTAGTCTCTGTTATCTTTTTTATCAACTGATACTAAAATTTGAAATAACCATTCCAAGAATAATTTACACAGTTCAACAAAATTTTGACATGTGATAACCTATCTCATTGAATTTTTGATATTTCTTATTTTAACTTTCATACACAAGTTTCAAAATTTTATTTATTTTTTCTGAAATATGTTTGTAATGATGACATAATAACTTCATGTAGTGTGTAATAAACCTCTATAATAGATAGAGAGATAAATTAACACTCAGGATAATTCTTTGATGGCTTATGCGCATATTAATTTAACTTTAAATTATACATAACATTTTAAAAACACTATATATTAGAGTCGAACCTGTAAATAACGGTCACCTCTAAACGATAACTACTTTTTCAGGAATGTTTCTTTTTTTTTTAAAGTTTACAAAATAATCTCCAAACAACGTCCACCTACGAAAAACTGTTACTTTTTATGTTCCCGTTAGTGGCCATTGTTAAGAGTATTTATAATTTAAATGATTGGCATATGAGCTGGTTTATTAAAACCAGAGTGTCTAGAAGNTAAGCAATAAAACTTTTTAAATGTAAAAATTACACTTATATCCTACTGTAGAAGTTTGATTTAATGATACTGCTGCTAGAAAACATTGTGTAGATTGTCTCATGTCAAATATGAGGCCAAGAAATTTATAAATTTTGAAAATGTGTGATTAAATTTACATTTTATTTCATAAAAGAATATAGGAAAAACTTTCTAGGCATAAAAAAACATTATGTAGACTGGATAGGCTTTTTAACAACTTAATTTCTCAGCTAATTTCATAGATATAATTTATACATAATGAGAAATGATTAAGAAATAATTAAATATTTGATGCTGCACATTATTCTAGATTTCATTAAATTAAAATTTAAGAAATTATTATGTTCTATAACTATAGATAAGAAAAAATGCTTAATTCTAGAAACCATATTGCTTAATTTGGTTTCTAGAATTAAGCATTTTTCTTTATAGTGACCAAGTTAAAATGTTAATTTTGTTGTTCTATAACTATTTCAGAAACTTTATATGTATATTTTTAGGGAATGAATTGTATATTTTCCTGTTATTCAGCCTCCAGTTACATGTAGCTGTAGAATTAATTAATGCAAACTTGTGAGCATTTTAAAATATTCATACTAATATAAATCAGCTTTATCCAAAATCTAATTGTAGGTATTTTTTATAAAAATTAAACAATACTTGTATATTAAAGTTACATATATATCTAATTGTGTGGCATTGATTATTAACAAATGATAATTTACTATGAAAGAGATAATGTTTTACAAAGGATAACTGAAATGATTAATTATTGCTTCACACAACTGAAAATGTCGAAAAAACCAATATAAAAATTTTATCTTTTTGTGTTGACGTCATTATTCCTAACGTAAAAGATTAAAAGTTTATCTTCTCTTGTCATTCGTTTACTTCATAAGCCCCGTCATATGCTAGCATTATAATAAATTACTTCACTGAAGATCAGTAAACTTAATCTAATTTTAAAATGTTGTAGCATATAAATGCTTAATTTGCAATTTATAAAAAAAATTAAACATCTTTCATTTAATATCTCCAAGTAAAATTTTTGGAAAGATTTTTTTTATTAGTTTTTTATGGATAAAAATCCTTATAAATTGCGAATTACAAATCCTTTAGTTTATCTTTAGTTGCAATTATTTTAAAATATTTTAAATTTATATCTAAATACAGTAGAGCGTCGATTTTCCGACGATAATTATAATAAAAATCTATAATATTTTGTATAATTATAAATTTTAGTGTAGAAACAGGAATATATAGATACAAATTATATTAACATATACCTGAATATAATAAACTGTCAAGTCATACTACATAAGTTTTAATATATTCTATTTTTATATTTTTCAATATATTTATTTTGTTTGTACAAAATAAAAAAATAATTTTTAACGATACAATAGTCTTTGTTAGGCTTAACATCGACGAAAATTCAACGCAAAGCGACACGCAACGGAGAAAAATTTCGACATCGGATACGTTAAACTATTTTTTCGTATGTAAATCAGTTATTCGAAATATCAGTTATCCGGACAACCCCAGTCCCCAATTGATTCGGAAAATCGACGCTCTACTGTATTTAACTTTGGAAGCACAATGGGACAATTGGGGGATGTGAGGGACTGCTCCGACATATCCGGTACGGACAAGTCCCGAAAATTACCGATTGGTCCACCAGTGGCGAGTGGATAAAACCACAGCATTGATGGTTGATGGTGGGTTCGTGTATGGCCAACGGGTTGGCCACGTGGAATTTTCCGGGTTTTCTTCACGTTTGTAACATTTAAATAGGGGCAGTATCCCGTAGAAAATTCTCCCGGGCGGCATTCCCCTTTGACGATGCTGCCGTGCAAATAATCCAATCCAGATTCTATCTCGGATCCTTAGAGGGACAACTCGAGGATCCGAGCTATTTAACTATTAAACATATTGCCACGTAATATTGCTAATTTATTTTATTAACAATGTCGACGTTTCACCACAGTGTGGTTACGTTCCAAAGCTCAACTGCAAATCACCATTGATTAGCTTAGTATGACGTCAGACCGGAGAGGAACACATTCAACGGCTATCAATTGAAATTATTGATAGTATGTTGCAAGTCTATTTAGCTCCTTATTGGTTGAAGTGACGAGATTGCGCACGTTTTGCCTAAATAATTTCGTTATCACTGATTTTTAAGTCGTGATAGCAAACGTAACATTTTTAAGTTGAATTTTATTCAACTTGCAAATGTTACGTTTGCTATCACGTGCTCGCTCGGGGCCGACTGGAAGCCATATTGTAAGAGGAAATCAGAATGTCATGTTTATTATTACAGTGATACATCGTTTTCGTCGATAATCCGTCCGAAAACTATCGGCGAAATCCGAAACCGACGAAAACCGAGGCAATTATTTCCATATGAATCAATGTAAATCCAATTAATTCGTTCTAGACACTCCAAAATACATACCAAAAACACATTTTATAGAGAATTAATATAGCGTTAATACTAAAAGCAATAAGAAATTGACATAAAAGACTAATTAGCATTAAGATTAAAGATAAGATAATTAGCATTAAGATAAAAGCAATGGAATTGTTCGGCTAGACACGCGCGGTAATTGTCTTGTCTTGTAGGAGCTAGTTGGATATGGGCTTCTAGCCTATATCGCCCCGTAGTAAAGTGTGACGTAATTGTCATGTAATAGTAGTTGTATGCGTTTATGATGGTCGTATCGAAGGGAATAATGCATTCCGGGAAATCCGTTTAAGGGTAACTGGCCCCTATTCAGGCATTACAGACGTGGAGGAAACCCGGAAAACTTCACATGGCCAGCTCGCCCTAGCGAAGCGCGAACCCACGACCGAACTCCCAGTATTCAGAGAACGTAACCGTTGGCCAATGGTGGGCCGTCGCGGGGTAATGTTCACACAACGAGAAATAACGCCACACTGCACCGGAAAACGCATGGGAGTGCCCTTTGTTTTCGCAAAATTAGCAGCGAGGACACTTGAGCACGCCGACGAAATCCGAGACAAATTTTTCGCGAAAAAAGTCGACGGAAACCGAAACCGACGATAACCGAAGTCAACGAAAACCGAGGTATTACTATATTATTATTGTAGTTAAATTTTGTTCATCTCTGAACTGAAATCTTCGTGACACTGCCGAAAACAAGTAAATATGCTTTTATTTTATTTAAGCGAAGGATTGAAGAAAATAAGAACAACTTATCAAGAAATAGATAAACTTTTTCAAATTCAGAGAATAAGTTTAGTGAAACGAAACAAAAATTTCAAAATTAGAAGACAGCATGAAAGCTATTAAGAGAAAATATTGCAAAAAACGACACAGATTTCGACATTAACGCGAAACTTTTCTATTAATCCTCTTTTTCAGAAGAAAACATATCTCGCTGAGTTTCTTGGTATTCTTCATTCAAGAGTTCTTGGCGTTCTTCTGTCGTCAGATCCGTTTCAGGTTCCATTATGAACTCTTCGATGTTCTTTATTTCTCAGATGTGATTTTTGTTATTCCTTTAGCTGCTTGAGTCTTCTTCATTATACAGTATTTTTCTTAAATAAGATTGAACTGCGACCTACTGTAGACCTGTTCGAGCCATACTACCCAGCAACAACAGACATCGTCTGCCCATTCTCTACCTTTGCTATTATACTCTCGCCTTTAGAAAATAGAAACCAACGCAAAACTTAAGAGTGCCTACCCGACAGTCTCGCGAATACAGTGGCGTGCCGTCATTGGAAGCGGTGGATGCGCCGCTTTCCTTGTATTTTCTAAAAAATAAATACATATTAATTT
The DNA here is from genome assembly GCF_000671375.1 of Centruroides sculpturatus. NCBI lineage: Eukaryota > Metazoa > Arthropoda > Arachnida > Scorpiones > Buthidae > Centruroides > Centruroides sculpturatus. The sequence continues at coordinate 54,342 of NW_019385435.1, forward strand.
TAATTATATGAAAATAATCGCACAATATTTTATTATAACCGCATTATGTATCTTATTACAAATTTCTATACTACACGTGAAAAAAGAAAAGATAAGATTGCTATTATATATTCGAGTATTAGTGGCGGAGTGGAAGCGCTGTATTGTATCCAGGACCGGTTCTGGGCCGTTAGCCGCCTGTCCGCTAGATATTTGGCCGCCCTCGCTCGATAACGTGAATCATGAGTAGATTTATAACTTAACCCATAAGAATTTACTGGTATGTTTTTATGATAGTTCTGTGTAGTTGACAGGAGTTAAAAAAGAATCTATTAAAATATTTGATATTTTTATTCCGCTCTCCGATTTTATATTACTCACGGATTTCAATGTTAAACCAGTGATATTACGATTTCGTATATCCCATCTTTAAGGAGATGTAGAAAAAAACGTGTACAATTCTTGTATAATGTTAAAAAATTAACCGTTACTTTGACAGCATCATTTAATACTAAATTTAATGAATGAGAGAGATGCACGAGGTACAGAAAAAGTTCTAGAATTTATTTTCCTTACATTTACGATTTATATATCCGTTTGTCATAAAAATTTGTCTTTCCACTTTTTCCCGAGACTACAAATATTCGAGTACATAGTAACTGGTTTCGACTTATTTCTACTTAAGAACTGGTTAAATAATTAAGCGATTAGGGAATTGGGGACATAAATAAAACCCTGACGAAAGAGCCGAAATTTTACTTAAACAAAAGCTTAACCGAACCAATCTATAGCCGAGTACAGTGGAGACTGATTTTTTCGAAATATTAGATGTAATAAAGACAGAAATTTTTCCAGTTCGACGGGAGTGACCGAAAAGTTATAAATTTCCGTGGAAAACACCTGGTCCTAAAACTAATTAGTTAGAAAACAAATGACGGACAATCTATTAAGTTTTTAGATATTTAGATTTTTACAGCTGTGGTGAGAAACGTTTAAAATCTACATCAACCCTGTCGCGCCTTTTGAGGTATATTAGTGAAGCGACAAAAGAGGCATTTGAAATTGACCGGTATCGGCATCCTCGGGACTTGGCAACCCGCATGCATGCACCTACCAGGACCGTCTCTGATTCCGTCCATTAGTCACTCGTAGGAGCTATTCGAATAAGTGGATTGTTTTAAGATTTAAAAACTAAAGATTTTATGTTATTTTTATGTACGTTTCATTACAAAGCTATATTTAATTATAATTTTCTTTAAAAGTAATTCATACAATTGAAGAACGTTTTGTACCAGGTATGTATATCCACCACACATTTTATTTCACCGAGTAAGTTTTTATAATTTTATTTTTAATTTTAGCCCTTATATCGTGGCTAGCGATTCAGAGTGTTATTGTGATATTGAAAATTTATTTTAAAAAAGTTTTGGCTCGAGATCATATAATGAAAAAGAAAACATTATTAAAAGAGAAAGGCCAATGCCTAAGTTAAATATAAACACTTCAATAAAAAAATTTGTTCGACATTTTCACGATAAAATGGCTCTGTAAATGCATAAAAATGCAAAAATTGTTTTGTTGGCTTACTATTTTCAAATGAAATTAGTGTGTGGAATAAGAATGGCTTTGACAATTTAGCTGTCAAAAGACACGAAAAATCGCCGATTCTTTCGTATTTGAAGCAATTTGGAAATCGAAGCGGAATAGAATTTAACATTGGTAAATAATATAAAATAAATATTGAAATTATAACGAGATGGTTACGGTTAATACATATAACATCTATTTTTTTAGATATATGTTTTTATCAAAGCAAGAATTGGCATTTAGAGGGCATATGGAATATATTGGATCCAATAACAGAGTATTTTGAACTTGTTTATTTATTAAGTAGTCTACGTCAGATAAATAATCTATTAAAAATACATTTAAAGAAAGAATTAACTGATTGCCCCTGGAAGTCGGCTTCTTATAAAAACACAGCTTCCCTATCATCAAATGTCACGGCACGCCAGATACATTCTTATCTATACTGTACTTCAGATTTGTTTGTCTCACAGAGTGTCGCCATCTGCTTCTAAGAAAATGAACTATTTTTTCATCTATACAGTACTTGTAATGTTTCTTAATTATGTGCCATACATAGACACACCTTAGGAAATATTGCAATTATTGTATAAAACTAGTACAATGTCTAACTAATTTGTTAATTAAAAGATTTAAAAAATATATTTTCATTAGATCATGGAAAATGTATATATATAAAAAATATGTTTAGGATTTAAATTGATAGGCTTTTTTTGGCCATATGGTGAAGGTCGGGGCAGGACATATCTGGACAAACCACCCCCCGAAATTTCTGGGGATTTTTCGACCCGTCCGGACTCGATTCCGGGTCCCCCAGAGCGATAGGCTGCCACTTTAACCGCTCGGCTCTAAATTAACAGGTTCGGGAAGGGCGCTCCTCTCTTGAAATTTGTTTTTTTACTTTCTATTTTGGTTTGTTTGAATAACAATTTTATAAAGCAAAGATATATTAAAGGAGTAAATTTAAATTTCAGTCAGTCATTACACTAAAGGCCCACCAGTAGCCAAGCTGTCTTCGTTCCCTGAACACTGGGAGTTCGATCGTGGGTTCGCGCCTCGCTCGGACGGGCTGACCACGTGTTTTCCGGGTTTTCTCCACGTCTGTAACACTTAAATAAGGGCCAGTTTCCCTTAAAAAGACCTGTCGGAAGGTATCCCACTAGGCAGATCACCCAAGTGTTGCGTTGCCATAACTAAACAAACATTACACTGAAATAATCACAATCCACGCGCGAAGAGATGACCCCGCCACTTCTCTTTCAAGTCGTATGCGGCCTACAAGTACCAAGGTATGTATATTTTAATGGCCTCTTATTATAAGTTTTATACATTTTTATAGTTAATAAATTTTATGTATTAAAAATAAAATTTATTAATTAAAAAACTTTTGGGTCTAACCTATTTTAATAGATGGCCGAGTATTTACAGTATCAGCCCACGAATTTAAACACTCGAGATTTAGAAACATCGATATCACAGGGCGCCATTTTCTTAATTAACAAAGTAAACTACTCTTTCCTTCGTGAACTTCGTTAGAGTTTCGTTTGAAACGTCACCCCCATACAGCATGCGCACTGAGCGATACTACTACTTTCTGACCGATTCATTACTAACGCGTTTAACTGTAACAAGTAAGAATGTACTCTCGGTAAATACCACAGGACAGCCGGTGACGTCATAAAAGTGATTTTTAAACGCGGTTGGTTTGGAAATTGTAACCGGTAGTTACCAAGGTGTTTAGAGAATGTGACCTAAATAACCAACCGCGTTTAAAAATCAGTTATAACGTCACCGGTTGTCCTGCGGTACTTACCGAAGTAATCATGATGACAAAGCGGTTATTACAAGATGGCGGACACACTGTATCGTTGTGGAGAATGCGGCCGAGATTTTAAAACTTTGGAGGAAATAAAATTTGCTCCACAAAGCGAACAGAATGTACAAAAAACAATTTCGTACCTAAATTCGACTTTAACAGATGGGGCAGACGGACAGCATGGTCGATGGCCAACAAATGCTGTAAAATTACTGATTTCATTGTATAAAGAGCACGAAAATAAATTTTCCGATATTTGTTGGCCAAGCAAGAAGGTATGTAAATGTTTGTTTATTCTTTTTGATATTGATAAAAACACCACACTTGTGCAGTTTAGGGGGTACATCAATTTGAAATGTTTTCTTGCATAAAATTAATCGATTCTATACTAATTTGACTCGAACATTTCTAAAACACGTATAATTTTTTGGGAACGAGCCATATAAAATATACTATAGACAAAAAATTGTAGGAATACTTACCGAGTGTTCACCGTTCGAAGACACCATTGCTTAAGCTCGTTTTCGTCGCGGAGCGGCTCATTGGGCGGAGGACGCGTGTCACGTGATATTTATGTGCCATTCGGTCACACGAATACTCGAATCTATGACGTTTCCCAATGATAAATTATCAGGAATATCATAGATGCGAGGCGTACGATTAGTCACGTGACACGCTTCGTACGCGTCCGCCGTCCAATATGCCGCTCCGCGACGAAAACGAGCTTAAGCAATGGTGTCTTCGAACGGTGCACACTCGGTAAGTATTCCTACAATTTTCTGTCTATAGTACATTTTATATGGCTCGTTCCCAAAAAATTATACGTGTTTTAGAAATGTTCGAGTCAAATTAGTATAGAATCGATTAATTTTATGCAAGAAAATTGCTGTACCTCCTAAACTGCACAAATGCCTAAAACACCCTGGTGATTAAATAACAATTCTCTCAAAATAGTAGAGCATTGAGAAAAATATTGATTTATCCAGTACTACTACAATACTGCTGGCTAATATCAAGTGCACTAAAGCAATGCAAATAGATAGACTATGTACAGTATTGTACGTTTCAAGTCTAATATGGGATTTTTTTTCTTTTTTACCAAGGAATTATTACAGTCTGTTCCAGAATGATAAAGCCATTTTGAAATAGTGACATAATATAGAAATAGTAAGCAAAACTTAGAGGGGGAATTGATTATTGGTTTATCATGATATTGTGTAATAATTTCATCAAAAAACATTAAAATTAAAATATAACCAATTTTAATAATGTTGCATAGGATATACTTGCCCCATAATGATATTCATCTCTGCTTCAGCATTTAAATTGCAATTGTTATGCAAAAGTAAAATCAGTTCTATTTAAACCTTGTAGTAGATCTTTCATTTTGACATTTTAATCCTCAACCTATTACAGTTCAAAGCTTTTACTGAAAATATATTTAAGAATGACTAAGTACTGTATTACTATTAGGAGCTAAAATTTAACACAGAAACTGAAATGAAAAAATTGTAACTCTGATTCCAAAATTTATAATGTTGCAGGTGTGGAGTTTAATTTCCAAAACATTGCAAGAAAATAATTACCTTGTCACAGGTAGTCAATGTGATGAAAAATGGAGAAATTTAAAAAAAAGTTATAGGAAAATTAAAGATGGAAACAAGCAAACTGGCCAAGGAAGAAGGCAGTGGGAATTTTTTTCCATGATGGATGAGATTCTTGGACAGCAGCCATATATTAAACCATCTGCTACATTTGAGAGTTCCTCTTCAACTTTACAGGTTTTGAGTAAGTGATTTTGTCTACATTATACAAGTGATTTGTTTGAATGTTATATTACAATATATAATTATCATTGTGTAGGTATGGTGGAAAACAATTCAGGAAACATCGGAATTGAACCTTCATCATCAACTCTCTCTCCTCTTCCCAAACTCCCACAAAAGCATAAGCGGAAGCCAGAATGGTTTGAGGACTACAAAAAACTAAAGGAAAAATCTAGGGAAGAAAGAAGACGACGACATGCTGAACTATTAGAATTAAGGAGGAAACAGCATGAGGATAAGATGGAATTCCGCAAAGAGCTGTTAGGTGTTTTAAAGAGTTTGGTTGAAAAATAATTCTATTAAATGTTGTTAAAATGTTCTCTTTGAAGTATGCTTTAAACACAAAAATTTTTTCACCAATTAGATGTGATTCATTTGAAAGAACAGTGTATGTATTATTCAAGGCAGCCAACAACAACAACGTTTTATAATTTTTTTATTTCAGTTCGTTAAAAAATGGTTAAAGTAATGAATCAGTTTGCAATAAAAAGTATTGAAGTTTATTGTTATTTTGGTATCTATTTAGAAAGCATGATGCTTTCTAAATAGATAACAAAATAACAATAAACACTAATACTGTATATTGTAAACTGATTTCACATTTGCGTTAAAAAGTTTCTTTTGTCCTATGCTTGAGCACACGTACTAATTAAATCTTGTATGGATTCACTAGAGTTGTCATTATTTGCATTTAGAGTTTCATCCTCTAAACTGCTATCATACATTTGACAAATATTATGCAAAACACAGCAGGCCATAAATATTGGAATGAGATAAGGATTTCCCATATCCACATATCTCAAATGTCCTTTTAATAAGCCAAAGGCACGTTCCACTACGTTTTGTGTTTTAGTGAGTTTCAGATTAAAATTAATCTCCTGTTGATTTAAATGTCCATTGTCTCAAAATGGCATTATTAATTGTTCTTGCAGTGTATATGCAGAGTAACCTAAAAGGTATATTCTGATGGAAAAAGAGCACTCAAATTTCTCCCCAATCTAGAGCATTGAAACACATGAGCATCATGCACACTTCCAACTTCTGCATAGCAGTCTATAAACATGCATCTAATGATATAGTTAAGTCAATGAAATTAATTTTAAAATTTAAATTGAAACCGAAACAAAAGGAATGATTTACAAACCTAGAATCCACTACAGCTTGGAGTAACACTGAATGGAAACCTTTTTGGTTCATGTAGGATTCTGGATGATTTATTGATGTGTAATGGGTATATTTGATCCATTAATGCAGCCAATCACTCCAGGAAATCCACATGCTTTTTTTAAATGCAGAAGCATTTGCTTCAAGTTTATTGCCTGATGGAAAATGTATTAATTGACCAGGCAAACTGGAAATTGCCTCCCAAACTTTATTACTTGTAAATCATAATGTCACTTTTGATATATCAAAACGATAACTTACAGATCTGAAAGTAAAAATAATATTTATCTATTAATGAAAAACTGGACTAATAAAGCATTTTTCTTGATTCACTTATTCTTTCAGAGTTTTTTATGCAATTGTAAATTGTATGCATCTATTTTTATAACACTTAAACAAAAACAAAATTGATTACCTGTATGATTCTTGAGTTACAGTTAGCCACAAGGTCATGAGAATTTGTATTCTTGGATCTAATGTCTGACAACCACGGCTGCAGTTGTTTGAGATTTTCCAAAATCTAAAACAATTTACTTTTATTATAGAATATTGTATTAGTTAATAGAATTGTAATATGGAATATTTCTTTATTATTGTTTTTTAAATAGGCAGGTAAAATAAAGAACAAGCTATAAAACAAAACAAAAATTAATTCCCACCTATTCTACATTTTTACTAAAATTAATATATATGATAAACTTACCATATTTTCAATGGCGTTAAATATTTCTGGAGTCACTCTAAAATGGCTTTTAAATGTTTGCATAGAAAATTGCAAAATGACTTCCTCCATGTAGTCACATACCTTCGTAGTTTTCTTTGATATTCATCCAAATTCTCTAAATTCATCATCTGATGAACTTGAACTTGGCCAATCTTCATTGTCATGTCTCCAAATCAATATTCAAGAACAATGTTAGAATTAATGATATTGTCTTTTCCAGGGCTGTGGAGTCGGAGTCGTGGAGTTTTGATGTTTTAATCAGAGTCGGTAGATTTTTATGCGACTTCCACAGCCCTGGCAGGGCTGTTGAGTCGGAGTCGTGGAGTTTTGGTGTTTTAGTCGGAGTCGGATAAGGAAAAGTCGGAGTCGGTAGATTTTTACGCAACTTCCACAGCCCTGGCAGGGCTGTTGAGTCGGAGTCGTGGAGTTTTGGTGTTTTAGTTGGAGTCGGATGATAAGGAAAAGTCAGAGTCGGTAGATTTTTACGCGACTCCACATTCCATGACTCAATTATTCCATGTTCATCATCAAAAAATGACCAGCCTGTTAAGAAATGCACCACTCTCCCAAAATAACCAATTGTGACCGATGACATCAGTTATCACTACAGTGGTGTTACCAGTTACAATTTCCAAATGTGCCTTATATAAACCCCATTTTTCCAAAAATTTTTAAAGTGTATCATCATAAGAACTTTAGTTCAATTTGTTAAGGTATATAAATTAATATTTCTGACTTTTAATGACCATATAAGCATTCATAATTACTTGTTTTTGTATCAAATTTTAGAATAATATAATCATAAAACCAAAAAATCAAATCTTTTAAAATGTAAAAGTTTTATTTTATTAATTTTATAATAATAAAACTGATAAATCAATACAAGTACAAATACTTAGTTGATTATTGTATTTCAATGAAAACTTTAAGATTGTGCGAGAAATACAAAAAAACCCCCATCTAAACCAAAAATTGCTTCAGAACAGAGCACATTCTTCTTAAAAAAAAAAAAATTTGTAAAACTGGAAAATATATGCAGTACTGTAGATTTCCGTTTACACAAGTTTTACTGGACTACTTTTACTACACTGAAGGGGGAATACTGCAAAAGTTGACCTCCCATCCAAGTTGGTATAAAATATAACATAATCACTTGTATATTAGAATTTCTTCCTTATAATTGGAAATTTGTCCTCCAGAATTTCTGAAGGTCATCCATAGCTGTGCTATAAAATTGGTTCAAAGCTTTAAATTAAATCATATATATATTTATATTTATCAAAATTCTCAGAAGGTATAGAAGCTAGGAATTTTATACTTGTAAAAAAGGTATTATTCTGCAACAGAACATTCTGTTCCACCATTACAAAATTAACATGTAAGTTCATTTTACCACCATCTTAAAATTAATTTTCATTAAGTTGATCTTGATTTGTAACATTTGCTTAACTTTTCATAAAAGTACTACTAAGCTTGAAAGTATATTTAGAGATTTTGTTTTATTTGAATAGAAAAGGAAGTTACTCGTATTGTCACCATACAATCAATCATTAACATACTGCCATTTTGTATTATGGGTGCAAGAAACAATGTTTATTTAACAGATTAAGTGATTATATGAAGATGAATTTAAAAAACTTGTCAACTGTAATTCATAACACACAAAACTAGTCACTCCTAGCAAAGTTCTCAGAGCAATGATTCCACAAGAATCATTTTCCAATAAAAAAATTATAAGTTATGTCATGGCCTTGCCTAATGGTCACAGAAATCCATTTATATTTATCAAAGTATTTATATAAATCTTACATTTTCAACAAATGAAAAAAGAATTGAACAGAAAATGCCTTTCTTTTTTGCTGATAACTAATAACTAATTCCTGAGAAAATTATATATTATAAAATTATATGATACAGATGTAATTTTAGTATGTTTCTAGTTACCTTCAGCAAACGATTCGAGTTGATCTTAATCAAATTTTAAGTACAGTACATTTAAATAATTTTATACTCCCCTTTATATAAAGATCTTTCCTATTATTTTTTTTAAAGCATCTCGGTCTCAAAGATGACACTGTTAATTTAATTTTAAATCCATCCTGTATGTAAGTTACAGGCATTTGTGTTATGCACAAGTTACAGATTCATTTCGATATTCTGGGTGATTATGTTAACTATTGCTAGAGCATGAAATCAATCATGCAAATCAAATTTTCATAAAAAAGTTTATTTGAAAATGGTCCCAAAGATGACATTATTCTACATTAAAAGGGAGCTGATGATGAAACAGTTTTATATTTTTTTTTTAATAAGAGAAAAACATGACACTCCCAATGAAATTCATGATGATTTTGCAGAATACTACAGTAACAATCTGAGCTTCTATATTTGTTAGACATGCTTTATACTTAAGGAGTTATCTATCTCCTAACAAAGTCATTTCATATATCAAACTTAAAAAATTTTACATGTGACAGTATAGAGCACGACAGAAAAGTCATTTTAAAGAATCTAAGAAAACAACACTTTCACATGCAAGTATATTATGTGATACACAGAAAGAAGAAAAAGTGATAATAACTGCAAATTATTGCAGTTTTTCTCAGTTGGTGTAACCATTTCTGTTGTCTGGAGATCTGGATCCTGGTGGAGATACGTCGCGTCCACCACCTCTAGGAGATCTGTATGAAAAAAAAGTGATTAATTCAAATATCTGATGTAATAAAAAAAAACAAGCTTTAAATTAACAATAATATCTAGAAGATAATAGGGAAAAAGTGTAATTTTACATTGTATTATATTCTAATAATTTGTTTCTATTATATCTTTAATAAAAAAGGAATATTGGATGTAATTTAATTTAGAAATTATGTAACTAGCCTTTCATCTCATATTATTATTCATGAGATGAGATTAAATCTTCATTAGAATAAACATTACTACTCTAATATTTCATATGTTTCAACTATTATAAATGATTGTTGAATACAGATGAGCTGTTCAGAACATATGCTAATTTAATAATGTTGAAAGACAACATGATCTACACTATCCAGGCACTGAATTAGAAATCTTTATGCAAATGAATGCAATTATGTGCATAAACACAGGATCATCACTATTATTTAAAACTGCTACACAGCAGTAATCACATACTATTTCTCACAATGGGGAAAAACATACATCTTTCAGTTTGAAAAGGAAACATACCTTGCTGAACCACAATTTTAAAACCTGCAAAGTTGAGTGGAATCTGAAAATATGAAATCTCCAAAGTGCTTAATGCCAGGAAAAATGATCCATATTGTCCATCTAAGAGGCATAACTGTCATACAAAAATTATTTGTTATGAATGAGGCTAGTATCATCCGAAGAGGCTTGTGAAGAACAACTTTAAGAGTGCAACAACAATTGACAGATTCATTTAATACAGACGACTTTGCAACCATTTTACATTAAACTATGTGCAGGAAATTGCAAAATTAGTATGAATAGTCACATGCCAAAATGGAAACAACAGATTTTGGAAAGGAACAGAAAAATTCATCTTCAGTGTTGTAAGGAACAAAGTCAATGGTTAACAGACAGAAAGTTGTGGTCGGACAGTCATGGTACACTCTATTGTACAATGGTCAGGCAGTCTGGTGAGAACCTCATGAAGCAATGAATCCAGCATGTCTGGTGCAGAGTTCAAGGGTCTAGAGCAGTATTCCGCAACTGGTGTGCCATCACAAGGTGTAAGATGTGACATGAACTTTTACATATTCTATTAATTTCAAGCTTTATTTATATATTTTTATCACCGTTCCTGTGCTTCTTATGCTTGTATTTCAAGTGTTATCTCATAAGTGTCGCAGCACTTATGAAATAAGATGATGTTCGTTTATTCTTTATTACAAGCCACGCATTTTTATGTATTTTAAGAAATTAAATGTAAAATAAATTTGCTCACAGGTGTTGATGTCTATTTAATAATAATAATAACAATAATAATAATAATAATAATAATAATAATAACAGTTACTCATAGATTCAGTCATTCTACGGCAAGCACACAAACAACACAGAAACATACACATGGCATATCATGGGTGTACCACAAATAGAAAAAGCTTGCGGAAAACTGGTCTAAAGCATGTTTCTTGACATGGGAACAGGTCTATGGATATGGCCAGAAGGTCATGTGACACCTACTATTCTTTAGATATAGGTTTACTTAAATATATTGTGGACTCCATGTCCAATTGCACACATGCAGGCTAAAGGCCCAACCTAAGACTAAATAAATTTTCTAATTTAGTAATAGTCTGTGTATCATCCAACAAGTCTGAGGCAGTTGTATCCTTTTGATTTTTTAATGTCAGAGCATGTTAAATATTGCACAAGAATACATTTTAAACAAATTTTTTATACAAAAGAATAAAGCAGATTCTGCTTGTTTTCTTGGAATTAGTTTTAAGTTTTCGTGCTTACTCATGTAAATTTTTAACTTCTAAATGAAATAAACTCAAATTCTAATAACTATTTATCTATTTCAATTTTATTATTTTAGCACAATTAAAAGAAAAAACTATTTTTTACTACTCTCCAATATTGTCAAAATTTGATGCTTAGTGTCTACATCTATATAAAGATACAGTCAACTTGTGTTAATTTGAATCACTAGGGAAACATAGTTAATTCATTATACTAAGGTTGAAGTCATATAATTTATAGAATTAAAGCTTAACAGATGATCCAAATCTCTCAATTATAATATTTTGAATTTACTATTGGGTTGTTCGGAAAGTAATTTTGTTTTTTTACCACTAGACCAGGGGTCGGCAACCTGCGGCTCTTTAGTTCCATACACAAATATTATTTATTTTATCAAAAAAAAAAAAAAAAAAATTAAAAATCGTTCTGAATCGATTAACGAGGATTAGGCACTGATTCTATCTCTCAGCCACTTGTACTCGCTTTTCACCGCACCCCTCCCCCGTGACACGCAAAGCTCTCGAATGACGCCGTCGTCGGATGTTTCTATTATCTAATTTGTTGTGAAAAACACTACTTATATACGAATAAATAGATATTTTTTCGTATGAATAAATAGATTAGTTTTTTTTATCAAAAAACTTTATTTATGCGAGTACTATTTATTGTTGGCAAGAAAAAATTTTGTGGCTCTTTAAAAACTTTGAAATTTTGTAAATTGTAATTTTGGCTCTTCCGACTCAAAAGGTTGCCGACCCCTG